>NW_026067911.1:5572410-5660848 GCF_014885135.2 Alexandromys fortis
GAGGGTGTTGGTCCATCAACCCACATTAGTATGGAAGGAATCCACAGGTTCTTATCCTCTGTTGAAACAAAAGAGGAACTTCTTTTCCAAAGCAATAAATCCTTAGACCCAAATTTTGAAGTCCATATACCTTTAACATGTATATGTTGGTTTAGTTTAGCAGCCCATACAATAAAATATCTCTGTACTTAGCTCATTCACAGTTAAAAAATTCAAAGAAAACACAATATGCATAATCCAGACTCTGTGAATATTCCATCTTTATGTGGCTTGTTTTTCTTTACTCCTTTTATCTATGATTGACTGTATTGTGTCTCCTTTAAGATATTTATTTGTTTGTTTGTTATGTATACAATATTCTGTCTGTGTGTATGTCTGCAGGCCAGAAGAGGGCACCAGACCTCATTACAGATGGTTATGAGCCACCACGTGGTTGCTGGGAATTGAACTCAGGACCTTTGGAAGAGCAGGCAATGCTCTTAACCACTGAGCCATCTCTCCAGCCCCCGAGGGATTATTTCTTGTAAAAAAGGAAGAACTTCTTGATAAAAATTAAATTTTCAATGAATTAATTAACATGTCAGAGTTACAGAAAATATGTGTACTAAACATCGACTGTGGGCCAGGTTTCCGCATGCATCAGAAACACAATGAAAAAGAAACCATGTCCAGGATACAGCTCAGCGTAGAGTGCTTGGGCAGCGTGTGCAAGGCCTGAGTCCATCCCTGGTCCTGTGAGAAGAAAAACAGCTCCTCCCTCCAGGAGCTTCCTAGCCTAGGTGAGGCAGGAGGGCGGCAAGTCTCACAGCTGGATCTGAAAATCAAGGTAGACGTTCTGCGGTCGAAGGAAAGCTGCTGTGTAAAATAAACGGTGACAAATCGGTTCCCGCCTAGTGGGGCGCAGCAAGAATCTAGGAAGGTGTGGCGACAGGAAACTGATAGCTGGCGATGGGCAGAGAAAGGACGTTTTCGTAGACCCCAGGTCAGTGATGAATGTCACATGCTCAGCGGGCACCAGCCAGAGCGTCTGCTAAGAAGTATCATGCAGAGCTGTCCCAGCCATCTGTGCCTGGTGTCAGAAAGGGATTGAAACAGGGTGGTGGCAGAGCACGGTGAAACAGGAGGACACCACAAAGGAGTGGACAGCCTAGGCCACAAGGCTCAGAGCAGAGGCAGAAGGAAAGAATGGTTTAACACTGCCTGGCCTCTGGAAGAATAACAAGATGGGCTAAGGACGGTAGGATATAGAGGGAATGAGAAAAGAAAACTTTGTTGTTGTTGATGGGCTAAGGACGGTAGGATATAGAGGGAATGAGAAAAGAAAACTTTGTTGTTGTTTTTCCAAGACAGGGTTTCTCTGTGTAGTTTTGACTGTCCTGGAACTAGCTCTTGTAGACCAGGCTGGCCTCGAACTCATGGAGATCCACCTGCCTCTGCCTCCCAAGTGCTGGGATTAAAGACGTGCCACCACCACCTGGTGAAAACTGTTTTATTTTTTACTAGTTTTTGAGTTTCATACATTGTCTTTTGATCATATCTGGCACTTCTCCCGACTTTTCACAGACACACCCCCTATATCCATCTTTCTCAACTCACCCAACTGGTCCTCCCCACCCTTTTCCCGGCCAATTTGTACCGCCCAAATAGTTCTAGACGTGTGGCCTCCCACAGGTGATCAACTCATCCTGGACTACAGTCTCTCCCTCCTCAACAGCTAACAACCGCCAATGACTTCACAGCTGAAGGTGGAACCGTGTGCCCAGCTCCCTCCTCCTGCTGAGGTTTGGTCTGGCTTGGGCTCATGCAGGTCTTGTGCAGGCCGGCCCAAACCCTGTGAGCTCATATGTGCAGTTGCCCTAGATGAAATTATTAAAAAACAAAACAAAAAAAAAAGAAACAACTTTTACCCGTCAGGATTTTCTGATTCTTCTGTAATTTAACTACTCAAGGTGTGTTTCATTTTCACTTTTCCAATAAAGCTATTTTTTACAATTTGAAAAGTATTTTGAAATTCTTAACAGGATCATAGGGAGTTGAAAGGATAAGACACAGCAGTTCCATGTACTCTTCAGATAGTTTATCTATTTATCTATCTACCTACTTATTTATTAATTTTTAAGACAGGCTTTCTTTGTGTAACAGCCCTAGCTGTCCTGGAACAAGCTCTTGTAGGCCTGCCTCCTGAGTGCTTGGATTACAGGTGTGCACCACCACCACCTGGCTCACCTAGTTTTATATAAAGCTCAAATGTCAAGAGCAGGACCCACTAAGGGACATTTTCCTTGTCCCCAGTTTGGGGCTGTTAAGACTAAAGCTGCTGCCGGGCGATGGTGGTGCACGCCTTTAATCCCAGCACTCGGGAGGCAGAGGCAGGCGGATCTCTGTGAGTTCGAGGCCAGCCTGGTCTACAAGAGCTAGTTCCAGGACAGGCTCCAAAGCCACAGAGAAACCCTGTCTCGAAAAAAAAAAAAAAAAAGAATAAAGCTGCTATGGACCACTGTGTAGAGGTTTTGTATACATGCACATTTTCATTTTTGAGATGAAGGACAGATCAATGGTTGCCAGGGGTAAGTTTGTTGGGGGAATAGATGAAATAGTTTTCTGTCTTATTTCATTTTTTCTGGGATAATGTTTGGAAGTGACTTCTGGGCCTCAAATGTTTAGTCTGTCATCTTTCCCCCAACCTCTCCACACCCACCCCACCCCCACACAATATTGAAAGGATAATCTTTCCGTTGAATTATCACTTAATCTACATCTTAAAAGTAAGACACAAGAGCTTGAGGTGGTGACACATCTATAACCCTAGAACTTAGGAAACTGAGTGGGAGGATTCTGAGTTTGAGGCCAGTTTAGACCACATAATGAGTTCCAGGCCAGCCTTAGCTGCCTAGTGAGAATTATCTCAGAAAGAAATAAGAAAGGGAGAAAGCAGGGCTAGAGAAGGGAAAAGGAGGGAAGGTTGGGGGTGGAGGAGGAGCGAAAGGTAGAGAGAAGAGAAGAAAAAGAAAGAACAGAGAATGATAGCCATTTAGTGGCTTTGGAGAGAAGTAGACTTGCAGCTGAATCTGATATTACTATAATCAGCTGTTGGACCGAGAAAAATCAGTTAACCCTGCTATAGTTTTGTCATTTTCTCCTCAAGTGAAAATTTCTGTAACCTCTCGATGACTGCAAAATAGTACCCAGTATCAGCACGGTAATTTCCTAATTCAGTGTTTACAAAACAAGCAGAATTTCTGGGCTTGAGGTGCACAGTCCCACTGATTACTAAGTGAATAGGAAGTGGAGCTAAGTGGAACTGAAAGAGCAGAATATGGCACACTGAATACTTAAAGAGAAGCAGGGGGCTAGGCAAATAATACCCGTTAATCAAGAGGCTGAGATGGGGCAGTTGAGCCTGCAGGAACTGAGGTCCAGCCTGTGTAACAGCGAGAGCACAAGGTAGGGTGAATGGGAAGCATACTGGAGACTTGGGAAGCGAGTTAGGAAACTGAGGAGCTGGCTAACATCTAGAACTGGACAGCTAAAAGGGTCCCTAAAATAAAGTCTCAAGACTCACGTAGGAAAAACACAACAAAACTCAGGAAGGTGTGGAATGTGATTGCTAATTTCAGCCCGACACGTGTAGTGATATTTTATTTGTATTTTAATAAATAAAGCTTGCTGAAGACCAGAATGCAAAGCTAAGCCACTAGAGGCCAGGGAGTGGTGTCTCACACCTTTAACCCCAGTGTTTGGGAGTCACACACCTTTAATCCTGGCACTAGGAGGTGAGACAGGAGTGATATGGCTGGGTGGAGAGAAGAATATAAACGGGGAGAGACAGGAACTCACTAGTGTGCGGAGTCTGAGGATTCGTGGAGACAGGATCGCACACTTTCGGGTTGAGCGTTGGTAGATGTAAAAGGTCTCTCTAGTGGCTCTGGGTTTTTATTATTTGTGTTACAGACAAGGGTCTGGTTGCTGACTGGATCTCTGTGAGTTCAAGGCCAGCCTAGTCTACTAGAGCTAGTTCCAGGACAGGCACCAAAAACTACAGAGAAACCTTGTCTCAGAAAAAAAAGGGGGAGTGATGGGGGAGGCTAAACAGTTTTTATATTCCATTTAGCAAACACTGACTCGTCCTCAGCATCAGGTCTACGGCTAAGACTAAAAACAAAGCCATACCATGCTGGAGTGCTGATGGCAATGGATGACATCACCGAAGAGAGGCCAGCTCTTGGTGCGAGCCTAGGCAGGCAGGTAGAGAAGATCAAATAGAAGCAAAGACTTTTGACACTGTGTGTCAAGTTCAAGGGGACCAACAAAAGCTAAAGGGCAGAAATATTCCTAGATTCTAGTATGCGCGGCATACAGCAACCAAACAAATGATGTAGATACACTTCTAAACAGGCTTCTTTTTTTTTTTTTTTTTTTTTTTTTTTTTTTTTTTTTTTTTTTTTTTTTTTTTTGGTTTTTCGAGACAGGGTTTCTCTGTGGCTTTGGAGCATGTCCTGGAACTAGCTCTGTAGACCAAGCTGGTCTCGAACTCACAGAGATCCGCCTGCCTCTGCCTCCCGAGTGCTGGGATTAAAGGCGTGCGCCACCATCGCCCGGCCTCTAAACAGGCTTCTTGAGGTGAAAGAGATGGGTCAGCACATAGAGTAGCCAGCTCCCACGCTCGATGATCTCATTTCAGTCTGTAGGGCCCACAGATGGAAGGGGACAATGAATTTCCTCAGTTGTCCTCCCACACAAACATCATGGCATTCACACTACCCCAAAAACAAAGTATTAGAACAGATTTCTTATTAGCTATGTTCTGCCAGTTGCTGCTTCTATGAAGCCCCAAATCCATTGACTATTCAAAAAGAAACCAAAGACCTACCTATAAATGACTTGAAATATGAAAAAAAAAAAACGAGATTATCCCATGTAAGATTCTAAGATTAGTATAAGGTACTGTATGGCTTCATATACTTGGGGAAGAAAATAGCAGGAAACTCTGACTGAGAATGTCTCCCACAATGAAAAAAAAAAGTGTTTTAGTCTTGCAAAGAAGTCCTGGGTACTGGTCCAGGGAAGTCAGAAGCACAGTGCATCAATGGCCACAGGGCAAGTCCAGGCCACCATGCACTTGGTGCTTCCTGCCACCCTCCCCACACAAGCTGTTATGATCAGAGTTAAGATGCGTGCACAGGGTTTAATCAAGGTAAACTCACGGCATTTATCTGGAAGGCTACAATCAAAAAATAGATAATTGATCCAGACTTTCATCAATCACTCTTTGGTTAGTTGAATTCTGAATGACTGAATTCTTCTTGAGGTCATCCTTTTGTATTTCCTGCTTTGCCAAACACCTCCTCTAAGGTCAGAATGAAACTTCCTCCACAGGTTTAAATAACTTTCCTTCACCTCATTCCCAGGTACATGAGATGATTCAAACGGATTCTTGTAAGAAAACGGGCTACGACATAAATGGCATCAAATGGTTCACCTAACCCAACCTTTTAAAGTATCTGTGAGTGAGAGAAGGCTGCCCTAGAGACTTCTCTTTAGAACAGGGCTTGTGTTTACATCAACACCGCAGGTGTCTGCAAGGCCAGACAGCACAGCACAGCTGAGATCTAAGCGCAGATGTTTTCTCTCTGTTTCCACGTGGGGACATAAGTCAGCTTTCTCTGGCCTGCTCCAGATTTCACATATCAAGTCATCTATTCTGGTACTCTTCTCATTTTTGATGAAGTAAGGGTTGGTTTTTAAACTGAGAGTGGCCACTCAGTGTGGTGATTACACCTGTAATCTCAGCACCTGAGTGTAAACAGGCTTTCTCTTTTTGAGTCACAAACCAGCACCAGATCATGGAAACTTCTTTTTTTTTTTTTTTTTTTTTTTGGTTTTTCGAGACAGGGTTTCTCTGTAGCTTTGGAGCCTGTCCGGAACTAGCTCTGTAGACCAGGCTGGTCTCGAACACACAGAGATCTGCCTGCCTCTGCCTCCCGAGTGCTGGAGTGCTGGGATTAAAAGTGTGCGCCACCAATGCCCGGCCTGGAAACTTCTTTTATTTATTTGTTTGTTTGTTTATTTATTTATTTATTAAAGATTTCTGTCTCTTCCCCGACACCGCCTCCCATTTCCCTCCCCCATGGAAACTTCTTAATAGTTAGGAATGCTTGTCTTACTAGCTCTTATAGCTTAATCTGTTTCTGTTCATCTATGTTTTGCCTCAGGGATTTTTACCTTTCTCTCTGTATGCCCTACTTTAACTTTTCTTTTTTCTTTTTTTGGTTTTTCGAGACAGGGTTTCTCTGTGGTTTTGGAGCCTGTCCTGGAACTAGCTCTTGTAGACCAGGCTGGTCTTGAACTCACAGAGATCCTCCTGCCTCTGCCTCCCAAGTGCTGGGATTAAAGGCGTGCACCACCACCGCCCAGGTAACTTTTTTTGTTTGTTTGTTTTTTGTTTTTTGTTTTGTGGCTGTTGGTTGGCTAGTGACTGCCTGGCTTCTGGCTCCAGGCATGTCCTTCTCTTTCTCCCTCATTCTCTTCTCCCCTTCTTCTCTTGGTTTTTCCCTGAATCTAGATTTGTTTGGTTGGTTGGTTGGTTTTTTTTGTTTGTTTTTTAAAAGATTTTATTTATTATGTATACAGTGTTCTGTATGCATATACACCTGCAGGCCAGAAGAGGGCACCAGATCTCATAGATGGTTGTGAGCCACCATGTGGTTGCTGGGTCTTGAACTCAGGACCTCTGGAAGAGAAGACACTGCTCTTAACCTCTGAGCCATCTCTCCACACACCCCCTTTTTTTTCCCCTGGAGCATGCTTTTATTTTGGAAGACTGCCTGAGTAAATGGTCGCATCAAAAGAAAGCAGCAAGCATCTGTTTACAGAGACCTCCTATGGTAGTCATAGATACTCTCTGTGACATCTGGGGCAAGAGGGAGGGTACTTAACTAGATCCAACACCCCCCCCCTTTTTTTTTAAAAAAGATTTTTTGTTTTTTTCAAGACAGGGTATCTCTGTAGCTTTTGGAGCCTGTTCTGGAACTAGCTCAAACCTAGATTTTTTTTTCCTCCAACTTATTCTCTCTGCCTGCCAGCCCCACCTATACCTCTCCCGGCTAGCTATTGGTCATTCAGCTTTTTATTAGACCAAGCAGGTGCCTTAGGCAGGCAAAGGGAAACAAATGCAATACATATTTACATAATTGAACAAATACAGCAAAACAAATGTAACACATTCTTTTTTTTAATGTAACACATTCTTACATTGCTAAACAAATACAACATAAACAGATGTAACACACCTTTACACAGTTAAAGTAATATCCCACAGCATAAGCAAATGTAACACATCTTTACAAAGTTAAAATAATATTCTACAAAACATGAGTCTGAGGCAAGAAGATCATCAGACCAAGGCCAGCATGGGCAACACGGAGTTCCCAAACAGCCTGATTTCACCATAGCCCCACCCCCCTGAAATGGCAGCTAGGGTTACCTCTTCTGGGGGTGGGAGGCATTGATGAGGACAAGAGAGCATAGAAATAATGATACAGTTGGTGTAGGGACAAAAATCCCCATTCCCGGTCTTGACCATAAGTCTAAAAAATATCTTTGGTCCTGACCTGAATGGAGGTCAGAAATGCCAAAACATGCTGGGTTCAGATTCCTACCATTGCTCCTAAATTATTTTATGGATCCCTCTTCAGACGAGGAACTGTTACCAAAACACTGGAGGCCCAGCATTGGAAAGCTATTGTCTTCTAGCCAAAAGTATGCAATCTACTTCTAGGTAGAAACATTCCATAGTCTCTTCCTCTTAAGTGATTTAACCCAGTCAGGCCAACCAACCATCTGACCAAGCGTGTTAGTGAGGATGCCCTATAGGAATGTGTTCTTAATTTCTTTTCTATTCCAGTGATAAGAGACCATGACCAAGGCAGCTTATAAAACAGTTTAATTGGGCTTATGACTCCAGAGGGTTAGAGCCCATGATGGGGGCGCAAAGGCATGGCAACAGGTGGCTGGAGCAGCAGCTGAGAGCTCACATCTTGATTGTCACAGCCAGTGAGGCAAAGAGGACACCAGAAATGGTAGGAATCTTTCGAAACCCCAGTGACACACCTCCTTCAACAAAGTCACACCACTAATCCTTTCCAAACAGTTCTACCAACTGGAAACCAAGTATTCTAATATATGAGCCTATGGGGGCCATTCTCACCCAGTCACCACAGATGGACACGCACACACATACATTTATGTCAGCTTATTAACAACAACTGAATCCGACCCAGAGGCTGCCAGTAGTTTGGTCTTTGAGGCTGGGTGGCTCAGCAGTTGGAGCAGTTCAGCAGGTGCTGTCTCTCACTGGGGAGAGCAGAAACCAAGTAGGTGAGCAGTCTACAAGGGTGAGTGCATCACCAGATCCAGTCTGGTTCTACAAACCTAAAAGGCTCTAGATGACTGGTGGGGTCTGTGGTCCATGATGAACGCCTGGAAACACTGTTGCTGGTGACAGAGAAGGGATCAGCAGCAGTAATGGTAAATCAACTCAGAGGCAAGAAGTAAAGCCAGCAATGCTGGCCAAAACCCAAGAATGTTTTCTCTGGTTCTTCGGCCTTTGAACTCTTGCTCTAATGCTCCCCTCCTCAGCATGTGGCTGCTTGTCTGCCATATGATTGAACTCTATGCTGGCTTAACTCAAGCAGTGTGACCTTCTCACTCTGTCATCCCAGTAGCTTGCCTGCCCTGAAGGTTTTATTTTTTTTTTAAACTCTAATAAAAAATGCCCTTGAACTTAAAAGGGGAGATAATCTATTTGAAACACTTGGGCGAAGCGTTGTACATGAGATCATCTCTGACGTCACGGAAAAAGGCAGTCACGAGTTATCTATTCGCCTTTGCTTTCTATTCCAGTGATAAAACACTGCCCAAAAAAGCAGCCTGCGGAGGAGAGTTTATTAGATTTACACTTCACAGTGCATCACTGAGACAAGCCAGGATAGGCACTGAAGGCAGGAACCTGGACACACGAACTGAAGCAGACCCCGTAGAGGAATGCTGCCTGCTAACTTACACTCCGTGGCTGGCTCAGCCTACTTCCTTATACAATCCGGACCACCTGCTCTGGGCTGACTCGGGGGCTGGGCCCTCCCACATCAGTCAATAATGACCCAATCTGATAGAAGCATTTTCTCAATTGAGCATCCCTCTTCTAAGATGCCTCCAGCTTGTATCAAAATGACAAACTATCCAACACACTTCTATCCCTCCAATTTCCTACCATCAAATTGTCATTGTTGATCTAGATCTGGGGACCAAGTTCCTTGCCTCCTGCCCTTCTCCTGCTTTCCTGAAGCCAATCTGTCTCCTGCTGTCTTCACAGAAGCCTCTCCTCCAGGATCAGCCCTTTTTGTCAACAATCTCATCAATCAGGCTTTTCAACTCTGCTTGTTTCTTCCCCTTCACAGGTAAACTAAAGAACTGTCTGTGACTCCCACTTCTCCATGAGTTCCGCGGTTCAGTTTTCAGCTTCCTGCATCTTGTCATGCACGCTGGCTTGCAAGAATTACTGATACACATCCCTAGGGGGGCTGTGTTGTTCAGACTGAGACCTTTGAGGATGAAAAGGCACATTTTTAAATGCTCAGGAATGGTAGGGGTTGTACCTGTCCCATACACAAATTAGGACCTATGGCCAACCTATCCACATCTTCACTGGGATGTTCCAAATTTCTCTCAGCATGAAAACAGGCCACCCATTTTCCTGACAACAGGACTTAGTCTTGTGTTGAAGCAGTGGCTACAGCAATGTGTGCTCGGCCACATGAGGTTGATGGTTGTTGTGGAACCAAAGGGACCTGTTTCTAGAGAGATTTCTGTAAAGTCTCAGGCCCACCTAACAGTAAAGAAAAATTTTATTGGTGATATTAAAGAAAATAAAAAAGAATAAAATTTGAGAGACAGTTTTGAAAAGCATGAAAACCATCCAAAAGATTGAAACCATCCAAGTTATGGAAGACAGGCAGAGTGGGGGAAAAGATTTGCTTTTGTAACTTAAAAAAAAAAAAATTAAAAAAAATAAAAAGATTTCATTTTATGTGCATGAGTGTTTTGCTTACACCTCATTCCTGTGCCTGGTGCACGAGGAGGTCAGAAAAAGGGTATTGGACTCTATGGAACTGAAGTTATGGGTAGTTACGAGCTCCCATGTGGGTGCTGGGAATTGAACCTGGGTCCTCTTCAAGAGCAGCAAATGCTCTTAACCACTGTGCCATCTCTCCAGCCCCTGCATTTGAAACTTTTGATAATCATGACACAACTGATGTCCTCCATCTCCCTCTCCCCCATAACTACTCCTCCATTTCCCTTAAAACAAACAAACAGGGGCTGGAGAGCACTGGCTGCTCTGCCAGAGGTCCTGAGTTCAATTCCCAGAAACCACATGGTGGCTCACAACCATCTATAATGAGATCTGGTGCCCTCTTCTGGGGAGCAGGCACGCACGCAGGCAGAACACTGTATACATAATAAATAAATTAAAAAACAAACAAACAAACCCGCAGGCCTCCCAGAGATATCAACTGAACACAGCACACCAAATCACAATAAGACTAGGCACAAACCCTCATATCAAGGGTGAGGCAACCCAGTAGGAGGAAAAGGGTTTGAAGCACAAGCAGAGATCAGAGACATCCCGTTCCCACTGTTAGGAGTCCCACAAGAGCTCTAAGCTACACAACCATAATGTATTCGCAGAGGACCTAACTCAGACCCATACAGGACCCGTGACTGTCACTTCAGTATCCGGAGACCCTCTGAACCCTGCTTAGTTAATTCTGTGGGTCTCTGCCTTTGCTCCCATCAGAGGAAAATGCTTCTCTGATGACAACTGGGCGAGGCACTGATTTATGAGTGCAGCAGAATATCATTAGGAATTTATTTCATTGACTTTTGTTTTTTGCAGTCATATTTGGTTCTAACCCCTATCTTCCCAGACTCTGAAGCTATAGATTCAAAGTGTGGTGTCAATTGGCTGCCCGTGCCTGAGATCTTTTATCAGCTGTAGTTTTGCTTTGTCTTTTTCTTTTCACTGTGGTGGGAATATAACTCGATAAATTGTGGTAGTGATACCAGGAACTAAAAAAGAAAGAAAAAAAGGAATTTTTAACTATTAAAAATTAACTTATAGATCAAAATTAGCTTAGAAAATATTCTTACTTCATTTATGAGTTTTCTATTTTCTATTTATAGGCATCTCTCTGTAAACAAGCAATCAAACGTGGTGAAAGCTAGAGCCAGGAAAAGAGCGAGATGGGCAGGAGAGAAGGGACTGGAACGAAGGCGAGTCTGCACTGTCACGGATCTAGATTCCGAATATGGAAGAAAGCGTGAGGTTCCCGTCATTTCCTGTAAACGTTCTTTTCATCTTTCTTTATGGCAGAATAAAATCCCATTGTATACATGAACTGCACTTGCTTAATACATTCATCTGTTGATGGACTTCTAGGGGGGCTCCATTTCTCAGCCATTGTAATAGCACAGCAGTAAACACGGCTGAGCAAACACTGTGTGGAATGCAGCGGCTGGCGGAGTAAAGCCATACTGTAGTCCTGGCTTTGGCTCTGTCTTCTGTACCAGCCGACAGTCCCAGCAGCATAAGGGCTCTGCCTGCCTTACCTTTGCGGTCTTTTTTTTTTTTTTTTTTTTTATGACATCCATTCTTCAAGCAGTGAAGAGACTGTGACCATCACTTTGTGGAAATGGAAAAGGAAATACCTGTCCTTTTCTGGGGACTATCTAAGCATGACATCTTTATTTCTTGTTGGTTTAGGTTGTTTCTTCCTTGAGAAGTGGTCATAAGGACATCACTGTGGTCCATGTGGTTCAGTCCTCTTTGCCTATAAATGAGTCAGTTTTAGATCAAACAGGTATCCAATGCATAGACCCAGGCTTGCCTGGGAGGGGGGGGGGGATGTGAAAGTGGGGATTACATAAGTACATTTAAAAACAACTAGCTGGGCAGGACTGGTGCTCCCCTTTAATCCCAGCACTCGGGAGGCAGACACAGGCGGATCTCTGTGAGTTCGAGGCCAGACCGGTCTAGAAAGTGAGTTCCAGGACAGGCTCCAAAGCTACTAGAAAAACCATTTTAAAAGGAACAATTAACAATTATATTGATTGTATAAGTATATTCTTATTGTCTGTATCAGAAGTATTAAAAAGGCATAATTACAGGGGCTGAGGAGATGGCTCAGTGGGCAAGCATGAGGACCTAAGTTCAAGCCCAGCACTCGTACAGAGAGAGAATGGTGGTGTGCACCTCGATCCAAGGACTGGGGAGACAAAGATAAATTTTGGGCATGACTCAGTTAACTTTAGTGAGAGATGTCTAAAAAAAAATACAGTGGAGAGCAACTGAAGAAGACACCTGTGCTGAACTCTGGCTTCGACACAAATGCAAACATACTTGCACATACACAGGAGCTAGTGCACACACATACATACACACAAGCATAATTAGAAGCCTGACTGCATACCTACTCTGCAACCTAAAATATTGAGGCATTGAAGGTGAAAATCATCTCTAAAAGTCCTCCTGGATAGAAAGATTATAAAAGCAGATTACATGGCCCAGTTCTGTGTTGTTCAAACCCTAAATTCTCCACTTAAACTAGATCTATTTCCTCCTTACTTTTCTCAATTCCATAAATGCCATTAATCTACATTTTTTTTTTCAAGATAGTGTTTCTCTTTATAGCTGTCCTGGCTGTCCTGGAACTCACTTTGTAGACCAGGCTGGCCTTGAACTCACTGAGGTCCAACTTCTCTGCCTCCCAGTTGCTGGGATTAAAGGCGTGCGTCACCACTGCCTGGCTCATGCATCTAGATCTTAATCAAGTAAACTGAACATCATGCCCAGTACTTTGCCTTCCCCTCTGTCCAACACACCTTTTGATATGTTTCAAAAATATACAGCTCAATCGCAGGCCACACCTGCCCAAATGACTGGGTAGGCCACTTGCGGCCCTTCTCCATTCTCTCTGTTCCCCCCAAACCCAATGGTTGGGTCACCCCTAGCACTGCGACAGACCATCTCCTGCTGGCCTCCCCCCACCCCCAACCACCCCCCCCCCCCCCCCCGCCCCCGTGAACACACAAGGTAAGCAGGCCATAGGATCTTCTCTGAAAATCCAGAAAAGAAACAGAAAGCAAGGAACAAAACACTCACCCACCAAAGACAAACCCAGAAATCAGAACCTATAATCACCACAAACCCAGATGCCTAGACACCAATATAAAAGCACAATCAATAAAAGCCAGGGCACTATGTCTCCACCAGAGCACAGCCACGCTACCACAGCGGGTCCCAAACATTCCAACACTATTGAAGCATAAGAAAAAGACCTTAAAACCACAGTATCCAGACAATAGAGATCCTTAAAGAGGAAACAAAGAAACCCCTTAAAGAAATCAAGGAAAACATAAACAATTGGAGAAAATGAATAACTCCCTTAAAGAAAGAAAAACAAACAAACAAACAAACAAACAAAAAACACTTGAAGGAAACAAATAAAACTGTTCAAGGCCTGAAAGTGGAAATATAAGCAATAAAGAAAACACAAACTGAGAGAATTCTGGAAATGAAAAGTTTAGGAATTCAAACAGGAACTACAGAGGCAAGCTTCACCAACAGAACACAAGAGATGGAGGAGAGAATCTCAGACATTGCAAATACGATGAAAGAAATACATACATCAGTCAAAGAAAATTTTAAGTCTAAAAAATTACACAAAATATCCAGGAGACCTGGGACATTATGAAAAGACGAAACCTAAGAATAATAGGAATAGAAGAAGAATCCCAGCTCAAAGTTCCAGAAAATATTTTTAACAAAATCATACAGAATAGTCCTAACCTACCGAAGGAGATGCCTATAAAAGTACAAGAAGCTTACAGAACACCAAATAGATTGGACCAGAAAAGAAGTTCCCTTGCCATATTATAATCAAAATACTAAACATACAAAACAAAGAAAGGTGTTGAAAGTGGGGAAAGACCAAGTAACATATAAATGCAGAATTACATTATTACCTATCAGAATTACACCTGACTTCTCAGTGGAGACTTTAAAAGCCAGAAGGGCCTGGACAGATGTGCTGCAGACCACAGATGCCAGCCCAGACTACTATACCCAGCAAAACTGGGTTTAAGACAAGATAAAGTCAAGTAAAAAATATCTATCAAGAAATCTATCTCTATAGTAGGTGCTAGAAGGAAAATTCCAAACCAGTGTTGATTGAGATTTCTGTCCTGCCCAGTTCCCACAGTTGTTAAGTCCCAAAGAAAACACACAGGGGTCTACATTAATTATAAACTGATTGGCCTAGTAGCTCTGGCTTCTTATTACTCTTATAACTTATTTTAGCCTATAATACTTATCCGTGTTAGCCACATGGCTTGGTACCTTTTTCAGCAAGGCAGTCACATCTTGCTTGCTCTGTAGCTGACTTCCTCTATATCTGGGTGACAACTGCAGACTGATTCTTTCCTCTTCCCAGAACTCTCTTGTTCTCCTTGCCCTGCCTCTACTTCCTGCCTGGTTGCCCCACCTATATACTTCCTTCCTGGCTACTGGCCAATCAGCATTTTATTAAAATATAATTGAGAGAATACAGAAAATTGTCCCTCACCACTTCGCCCCCCCCCCAAAAAAAAAAACAAGAACTCTGACTCAAATCTCCTTTTTCCTGACCATTATCCACAAAAACTTGTAACCAAAATTCTAAAAAAAGGCAAATATCTTCTCAGCACTCACAAAACTTTCTCCAAAATTGACTATATACTTGGACACAAAGCAAGTTTTAATAGATGCAAGAAAATTGAAATAACCCCCTGTATCTTATCAGATCACCATGAATTAAAGTTGGATTTCAATAACATAAACAGAAAGCTTACAAACTCGGGGCCGGAGAGATGGCTCAGAGGGTAAGAGTACTGACTGCTCTTCCTGAGTCCTGAGTTCGATTGCCAGCAACCACATGGTGGCTCACAGCCATCTGTAATGAGGTCTGGTGCCCTCTTCTGGCCTGCAGGCATAGAAGTGAGTTAGAGTCCTTCAGTTTCCACATTCTTCTTCCTCTGTGTGTGTCTGTATGCTCCTAGAAGACCTCCTAAGATCTCCCTGGGAGCCCGGCAATGGCCAGCACTCGGGAGGCAGAGGCAGGCGGATCTCTGTGAGTTCGAGACCAGCCTGGTCTACAGAGCTAGTTCCAGGACAGGAACCAAAGCCACAGAGAAACCCTGTCTCGAAAAACCAAAAAAAAAAAAAAAAAAAAAAAAAAAGTTTACAAACTCATGGAAACTGAACAACTCTCTATACTGAATGGAAAATGAGTCAAGACAGAAATGAAGAAATTAAAAACTTTTAGAATTCAATGAAAATTAATACACAACAAACCCCAACTTATGGAACACAATGAAAGCAGTACTAAGATAAAAGTTCATATCATTAAGTGCCAAATTAAAAAAAAATCGAAGAGATCTCATACAAGCAACTTAACAGCACACCTGTTCTAGAATAAAAAGAAATAACCACACCCAAGAGGAAGAGTTGGCAAGAAATACTCAAATTGAGGACTGAAGTCAATAAAATAGAAATGAAGGGAACAATAAAAAGAATCAATGAAACAGAGTTGATTCTTTGAGAAAATCAACACAATAGACAAACCCTTATCCAAACTAACTGAAAAATGGAGAATATCCAAATTAATAAAATCAAAATTTAAAACGGGAACATAACAACATATGAATCCAGAGGAAATCCAGAGAATCATAAGAACATACTTTAAAAACCTGGAAAAGGAAATGGATAACTGTCTCGATAGGTACAACTTCCCAAATGTAAATCTAGGTCAGTTAAACAACCTAAATAGACCTATAGCCCCTTAGTGAAATAGAAGCAGTCTTTAAAAATCTCCCAACCAAAAAATGGGGGGGGGGCAGGGCCAGATGGTTTTAATGCAGAATTCTATCAGACTTTCAAAGAAGAATTTCTATTCTATTGATTTCAGCCCTCCATTTGATTATTTCCTGCCATCCACTCCACTTTTTTGTTCTAGAGCTTTCAGGTGTGATGTTAAGTTGCAAGGCTTCCAGTGGTGGGAATGGGTTCCCTTAGGTTGAGTTCTTGGCCTAGGGGTTCCTGAAGGTCACTCTCTGAAATTTGACAGTGGGACCCCATTGCTGAGGACTACAACCACACAGCTTATTGAACATAGGGAGACTGAGCTGGTGCCTGCCTGGAGCCTTCACCCCACATTCTAGTCTCTTTGGTATGCAAGAGTACTCTCTGCAGGCTATAGAAACCTGGACACCAACCCAGCCACCAAACCTTCCACCTACAATCTGTCCTGCCTGCAAGATGTACTGCGACAATGCTGGCTTAAAACTTGTGGAAGTAGCCAACTAATGTCTTGTTTAACTTGGGACCCACATGGCAAGAGGGAGCCCATGCCCTATACTTCCTGGATTGTCAGGAACTGGAAACTGGGATAGCCCAGAGACCCAGTGTAGAACCAAACGCTACTGGCTGGCAGGCAGGCAGGCAGGCAGGCAGGCAGGCAGGCAGGCAGGCAGGCAGGAAGGAAGGGAGGGAGGGAAATGAGTCCTAGCAATATTCTGTTATACTCATAGATGGGTGTGTCTTGTCCAATTGTCACCATTGAAGCTGGAGTGGGGTACATGAAGTGTGATTCTAATCAGTCTTAACAATAAACACTCAGAGTCACATATCGAGAAAGAAAGCTGAAAGATCAGAGAAGAAAAGCAGCCAGTCACTAGAGAGATTTTACCTTTATGAATTCTCAGACCAAATGGAGCAGATCCTGTCTCTATGGATCCTCAGACTGAATGGGCAAGATCCTGTCTCTACCTCCTGATTGTGCTGGGATTAAAGGCGTGAGCCTCCCAAGTGCTGGGATCAAAAACATGAACCCCAAGTGCTAAGATTACAGGTGTGTGCCACCACTGCCTGGCCTCTATGGTTAACTAGAGGCTACCTCTGCCCTCTTCTCCAGGCAAGTTTTGTCAGAACACAAACAAAATATCACACAACAGGTGCAGAGAACCAAGGCCAGACCTTATGAGGAGAGTCTAAATCAGAGATTTCCATCAGCCTGGGAGCTTGAGGAAGAAGGGGAAGAAAGACTGTTAACACAGAGGGGGTGAAGGACACCAGGACCACTGACTGAATCAAGCAGTGCTCGTATGGGCTCACAGAGCCTGAAGTGGCAAGCATGCAGCCTGCAAAGGTCTACACCAGGTCCTCTGCATATGTTATGGCTCTTGGCCTGCTGTTCTTGTAGGACTCCCAACACTAGGAGTCGGTATGTGACCTCTTTGGCCTGCTCTTGGGACTCTTTTCCTATTAGGTTGCCTTGTTCAGCCTCTATATGAGGACTTTTGCCTTGTCCTATTGTATCTTGGGTGTGTGTGTGTGTGTGTGTGTGTGTGTGTGTGTGTGTGTGTGTGTTGTCTCTTGGAAGTGCTCTTTTCTGAAGGGAAACAGGGGAGTGGATCTGCAGGAGAGGGGATGTGGGAAGGTATGGGCGGAGTGGAAGGAGGAGAAACTCTAGTCAGGATGTATGGTACAAGGAAAGAATCTATTCTCAACTTGAAAAAGAAAGAGATTACATTTTGAGAGTCCATGGTTTACTGTAGTAGTTTGGTTGTTCGATTTTTTTTTACTATGAGGCCGTTAAAAAAATGCCAAGGAAAGTTGGGGAGGGAGGCGGATACAGGAAATAAACCAGAGTACACAGGTAGTCATGGAGGTTTTTACTCTGAAACAGAAAATCATGGCAAAATTAATGTCCAATGCCTTTCCCAAGTGAAATAATACAGCCTAAACTCAGCATTATGAACAGGGAGCTGGTCTAGAATTTGAAAGGCAAGTTTACTGAAAAAAAGGAAGAGGAAAAGAATACATTTATGATAAGAGAAAAGAAAACAGGGCTGGAGAGATGGCTCAGTGGTTAAAAGCATTGCCTGCTCTTCCAAAGGTCCTGAGTTCAATTCCCAGCAACTATATGGTGGCTCACAACCATCTGTAATGAGGTCTGGTGCCCTCTTCAGGCCTGCACGCAGACAGAATATTGTATACATAATAAATAAATAAACAAATAAATATTAAAGAAAATTATTAATAAAAAAGAAAAGATGATGAAGAGGAACACGAAGAGAATGACATTTAAATCCCTCCAGGCAGTCTTTTACCTTCTAGAAAAGTAAAATTTAGGAAAACTATCATCTACAATAGAGCAATAGGTAACATGTCTTTTCTGTCAACCAAACATATGGATTTAATTAAAACACTTGATGAATTCTTTCTTAATTAAATCATTTGAAGTGGGAAGACTCATTTCTAACCTAGATCTTTTGAGGTGGGAAGATCCACCTTTAATCTGGGCCACACCTTCTGTTGTCGGCTATAGAAAGAACACGGAAGAAGGAAGCTTGCTCACTTTGCCTGCTTGCTCTTATTCTCCATGGCAAATTCATTCTTTCACTAGCATTGGAGCCTACTTCTTCAGGATTCCAATTTATACTAAAACGTGCCTGAGACATCCAGTCTTTCAGACTGAACAACTACTGAATCGTTAGACCTTCCATTGGTAGACAGACATTGTTGGATCACAGCCTGTAAGCCAGTCTAATACGTCCCCTTTCCAAAGAGACAGACAGACAGAAGGATGGATGACTCATTCTACCAGTTCTATCTTCTAGAGAACCCTGACTAGTACAGGTAATATTTGCCATAAATATTATCTACAAATAGTTTTTTTTTTTTTTTTTTTTTGAGACAGGGTTCTCCATAGCTTTTGGTTCCTGTTCTGGAACTAGCTCTTGCAGACCAGGCTGGTCTCAACTCACAGAGATCCACCTGCCTCTGCCTACCTAGTGCTGGGATTAAAGGCGTGTGCCACCACCACCCAGCTTACAAATAGTTTTAATATAAATTATTGGATCAAGTCAATGGCCCTTTTTTACAATATTATATAGTAATTTGCCAAAACATTTGTAATTTTTCTTTGGAATGTTTGTAAGACATTAATTAGAGTGAGGTTTTCAAACCTAAGAACTAAACAACAGTGGGTTTATCTTAAAATTTAACTTTTTGCCCATGGTGGTCCATTCCTATAACCCAGCACTCTAGAGGCTGAAGTAAGATCACAAGGCAAAGTAAGCCTAGGCATATAGTAAAACTATCCCAAACAACAATACAATTTTTTAAATTAAACCACTATTTTTTCTTAATAGTTTTTACCTTTCTTCCTTCTTTTGTTTCTTTTTGTTTTTTTCTTTTTCTTCCTTTTTTGCCTTCCTCTCTCCTTTCCTCCCTCCCTCCCTTCTTCCTTCCTTTTTTTTTTTAAAATTCAAGTCGAATCACAATCTATGGCTATCCTTTCCCTCAAGGCCTAAAATACAGCAGGAATTTTCTAAATGCGAAGACTCGAAAGTACCACTAGATGGAGCAAGAACAAAAGACATCTGCAAGTGAGGCGTTGGGGGGGGGTTGGGGGCTAATCTTAGAGGATTTGAGGAGCTCAAGGTCAGCCTTGAAACCCAGGCTGTAGCTCAGTAGGAAGTGTTTGCTGAGCTTGAGAAGTCCAGCACAACAGAAACCTGCACACCTATGATACCTGCACTCAGGAAATAGAGTTCAAGATCATCCCCTTACTAAACGGCAAGTTTGAGGCCCGACTGAATTACTTGGGACTCTTTCTTTAAAGGGGGAAATGGAGGATAGCGGCCATTTTAAGTGCTACCAATTCCATTCCTGCTTGACCGGTGTGCTTAGCGAGTTCCAGACTGCCCAAGGCTACAGTCTGAGACCTTGGATTTAAAAAGTTAAAAAACAGTTGTTATACCGAGAACGTGTAAAAGGGATTGCCACCCGAATTCCACACTTCCCACACCAGTGCTCTTCTCAAAAATGCTAGCAAATTCTTAGAGAACATTACAATAAAGCAGAATTGTAGGTCTTAAAACCCTTCCCATTTTTGTACGTAGAATGCTTGTGTATGTGAGCGCAGGTGTTCTCAGTATCTTAGGACAGAAACTTGGTTGATCTTTGCTGCTTATGCCAGCCCACACTTCCACTGCCACTTCCTTCCATTAGAGCATGGCCTGATGGGATCTTAGGCCTGTACTACCACCCCCAGCCTCACTGGGGCTCTGGGGACTGGAACTCAGCCCTCACACTTAAACAGAAAGTATTTTACCCACTGAACCACCTCTCCAGACCCATACTTTATACTTACACACACCATCACATATATGTGCTGCTGTCTGTGTGTGTGTCTGTATGCTGCGCTTTTTTGTTTGTTTTGTCTGGGTACTGAACCCAGAACTCTTGACATGCTGGGTAAGCTGTCTATCTCTTGAGCTACAATCCAAATCTTTTTCCCAATCTTTTGTAAAGTAATACTAAGAAATATGTTAGCTGCAAGGGGTCTGTTTCAGGTGAGTTGCTATATGCATAGAGCACACATTACAGACACAACCCACTTTATCTCCTCGATGCTTTTATACATAGGCTGGCTACCATCTCGGAATTGTACTCCCAAGTAAGGCAAGGTACTGCTTTGGAATGGAAGCCTCACAGACATGGAGCTACTTTGGGGGAATTGGCGGGCTAACCTAGACCAGTACTCTTCTTTTGGTGGACTTTTACTTGCACCATCATTGCCCTGCTGGAAAAGAAACCAAACTCAATGTGTGAAGACTGGCGGGAGAAGAGGGCATTCTATTCCTCAGCTTAATGTTTTGCATCCAAAGACAAAAGCAAAATTTTAGTTTAGAAAACGACTAGATTTTCTAATTCTTCACACAATGTTTAAGGACCTCATACACAAAAGAAATTATCCTGGGCTGGAGAGATGGCTCAGTGGTTAAGAGCATTGCCTGCTCTTCCAAAGGTCCTGAGTTCAATTCCCAGCAACCACATGGTGGCTCACAACCATCTGTAATGAGGTCTGGTGCCCTCTTCTGGCCTGCAGACATGCACACAGACAGAATATTGTATACATAATAAATATTAAAAAAAAAGAAATTATCCTATAGGACGGAAATACCCAAGACTACGGAGCAGCAGGACCTGAAGTTTAAGGACTTGATTCGCTGCTAGTTCAGGGCAGCCAAGTGCAGCAAGAGCTGCGGGGTAGACACGTGACTGGAATACAAAAGACCGACGTTGGGAGTGAAGGCAAACAGCACGGTTCGGCTGCCACCTGACTCATTTCCCACTCCGGCCATGAGCACACACCTTGGCCCCATCCCTCTGGGTAACGGGTGCTAGAGGCCCGCTCTGCAGCAGGACGTTTCCCCTGCGGGAGTGGGGGTTGTAGGAGCCGAGCTCTGGGTGTACTTCCTACAGCTCAGGGAAGCCACCGAACACGGACCAGCTCCGTTACTGTGCTTGCGGCGGTGTCCGGGCCTGGCCCCAGCACCTGATACTCCGCGGCTGACAGAGACGAACTCTTCGCGGCGGCAGCGGAGTCCGGGGAACTCCAGGCCAACCGCGGCCTCAAGGCGGGTGCAGGGCTGGGCGGCTCGGGGCCGCAAGGTTCTAGGCTGACGCGCTTTGCGCTGGCATTTTTTTGTGGTTGAGAACGACGCGACGATATGCTGAGAGGCCTGAACTTTTTCTGGCCCGCTGAAAGCCAGCGAGAAAAACAGCGGGCGACGCTAAAAGAACAACACCTACAGCTCCAGTTTTTAGGGTTAGAAGAGGCGCGCGCCGCACGTCCGCCCGGCGGGACGCCCTTAAATACCCGGGTCAGCGCGCGCGCTGATTGGTCGGCGTCCAACTCGCGCTCGCGCTCTCCCCCCCCCCCTTTAACCCCACCCTCTTCTACCCCCACCCCACCTCCCCTTTCCCTTTCCCCGCCTCTTTTTTTCCTAGGCGTTCTCTCTCAAAAAATAAAATAAAACTGGGCGGTGGTGGAGCAATCCCAGCACTGAGGAGGCAGAGGCAGATGGAGCTTTTTGAGTTCGAGGCCAGCCTGGTCTAAAAGCGCTAGTGTCTGGACAGGCGCCAAAGCTACACAGAGAAACCCTGTCTCGGAAATAAACAAACAAACATATGAAAAAATAAATAAAACGTCCAATTTCCTGCTGTGAGCACAAACCACACACACACACACACACACAGGTTTGCGAACATCACTGAGACTTGGCCTCTGAAAAACATCAGAGGTGATATGAGTGATATTTTCACTAACACCCCTCCCCCCAAACCCAGCCACCCCTGCCGCGCGGCATGCTGGCATAAATCTTTAATCCCAGCAGTTGAGAGACAGGCAGGGGATCTAGGAGTTTGAGGCTACCCTGTTCTACATAGTTAGGTCCAGAAAGAAAAAGGAACTAGAAGAGTTGAGGGTAGAGGCACAAGCCTATAATCCCAGCAATTAGGATGCTGGGGCAGGAGGTCAGCAGTTCAAGGGCTGCAAATAGTTAAAAATCTCCTTTTTTTATTGTTTTGTTTCCAGGTTGAGTTACTTGCCGCCCACCCTTTTCACACCTGAGTTTTGTTTTTCCTCTGCTGTTCTCCACTGGGCAGGGAAGGCTTCTAACCAACTTGGTGTCTACGGATCGATTAGGAGAGCACCACCGTGGATATGGAAGAATACAGAGACGGAAACGTTTCCAAGAGCACCGCTAGTAACGGAAAAAGACAAATTTTGTTGTTGCTATTTTTGTTTTTTTTTGTTTGTTTTGTTTTTTGTTTTTTTTTGGAGACAGGGTTTCTCTATAGCTTTGGAGCCTGTCCTGGAACTAGTTCTTGTAGACCAGGCTGGCCTCAAACTCACAGAGATCCACCTGCCTCTGCCTCCCAAGTGCTGTATTAAAGGCCTGCGCCACCATCGCCCCGCGGAAGACAAAAAATGCATAAATTGGCACGATGGCTCCTGGCTGTAGAATTCAGAACCTAAAAAGGGGGCCCCAGTAACCATAGTTCAGCGGGTAAAGGCACTTAACACCAAGTCTGATAACTTGAGTTCCATCTCTGGGACCCACGCAGGGTCCTACTAATAAGTAAACAAACAAACAAACATGTTAGAAACAAACAAATAACAAAAAAAAAAAAAAAACAGAAGACTTGTAAGAGATGCTGTCTGCTCAGGCCCTGCTTGCAGAGCTCTCTCTAGCAGCTAGCTACACCGTATACAAAGACCAGTGGGGAACATAGAAATTGTTCATCCTTAGGCTGGAGAGATGGCTCAGCAGTTAAGAGCATTGCCTGCTGTTCCAAAGGTCCTGAGTTCAATTCCCAGCAACCACATGGTGGCTCACAACCATCTGTAATGAGGTCTGGTGCCCTCTTCTGGCCTGTAGGCATACACGAAACAGAATATTGTATACATGATAAATAAATATTTAAAAAAAGAAAGAAAGAAATTGTTCATCCTTGAAGTGAACCCAGAGTCTTGTGTCCCTTCCAGCTCCCTGTGGTACCCCTGAGTGACTGTGTTTGCCACAGCACCTAATATCAGTCAAGGTACACAGCCTCAGGGGCTTAGGAACTCACTCAGTGGACCAGATTGACCTTGAATTTGCTTCAATCCTCCAGCCTTTGCTCCCCTTGAGTGTACAAGCAACTGGGTAAGCCACCACACCCAACTTCTAAGACATTTAAATTCCAACCATTTCTTAAACCCAATCCCGAGCCAAACCTCTCAGTGCCGGGGCTGGAGAGATGGCTCAGAGGTTAAGGGCATTGCCTGCTCTTCCAAAGGTCCTGAGTTCAATTCCCAGCAACCACATGGTGGCTCACAACCATCTGTAATGAGGTCTGGTGCCCTCTTCTGGCCTGCAGACATACACACATACAGAATATTGTACACATAATAAATAAATAAAATATTCAAAAAGAAAAAAAAAAACCTCTCAGTGCCTTCCTTAAGCACGGGCTTGTATTGGACCCTGTGATCATTTTACGGTTAAGTACACTAAATCTACCCTTTGCTAGAATGGAAATTTAGCGTTGAATGCTACATTTCTTACTAGACTTGTGGGCTTTGGTTTGCTTTGCTTTTGACAGTTTCTGTATGTTGTGGGGAGTGGAAGAAGCCCCTGACTGAGTGAATGTGACCTTTGACAGGTTACAACCATGACAAAGACCTGTGGATGGCCAAGATCTCAGACCCACGGAAGGCCAAGGTCTCAGACACACAGAAGGCCAAGGTCTCAGACCCATGGCAAATTGGCAAAGCCATTTTCCCATCTGAGCCTGTCACATTCTGATTTTGATCCAAGTAGAAGTGTTTATAGACGTAAAATCCAACTTATATGTGAAAATTAATTGTTGGACCTAAACCCAACACAAAAATAAATCTAATGAACTCAATATACAATAGCTAAACACAATAGCTAAACCCAAACTGAGATTAGATGCCTACTAATTAGACTTAAACCTTAATAACTCACTAACAAAATTATTTGCAAGCGAACTACTAGCTACAGTTTAAAACTCAAAGGATTTGGCAGTACCATCTAGATCCATCTAGAACAGCCTGTTCTATAATCAATAAAGCCAATTATACCTCATCATCCCATGCTAATTCAGCCTATATAGCACCATCTTCAGCAAACCCTAAAAAGGAGCAATCATAAGCAAAAGAATAACCATAAAATCATTAGGTTAAGGTGTAGCCTGTAATATGAGAAGCAATGGGCTGTATTCTCTTAACAAGAACACCCACATTTCCCTTTATGAAACTGAAAGGACTCAGGAGGAGTTAGTAGTAAATGAAGAAAATAGCTAATCTGAATAGAGCAATGGAGTATGCACACACCACCTGTCACCCTCCTCAAATGAGATATAATCACCCGTCAATCAAACTATGAGAGGAGATAAATCATAAGGCAAGCATACATATTCCAAGTGTGCTTGGAATAATCACAGTGTCTCTTAACCTCAATAAAGCATCTGTTCTACACCCAGAGGAATCCTCTTCTTCCTGGATGTTTACATCCTGAGGCTACTCCCCTGCAGAGAACTCCCAGCCACAGAGACTAACTCACCCCTCCACCTATGCAGCACCCAAGAACACTTGAGGTTCTGAGTTGACTACTGGTTCCATTCCACTGGGCGAGCACATCTCTACAGACCCAGCTTTTCTGTATGTCTCTCTGGTTGTCTGTCCTTCTTCCAGTCCCTCACTGACCCTTGTCAGGGTTCCAAGAACCAAACTTTGAGGGAACAGTAGAATGTTGTCCAGGTTAGCCCTGAACATTTAGGTTATAATGAGCCTCCTTAAGTAATAGCCTTAAAGACAGGAAACTCCTGGGTTAGCACTATTGCATTGAATGAGCCCATATTAAATACCTCGAATTATGCATCAGTATTTCTTTTTTTAAATATTTATTTATTATATATACAATATTCTGTCTGTGTGTATGTCTACAGGCCAGAAGAGGGCACCAAGCCTTATTACAGATGGTTGTGAGCTACCATGTGGTTGCAGGGAATTCAACTCAGGACCTTTGGAAGAGCAGGCAATGCTCTTAACCGCTGAGCCATCTCTCCAGCCCCCTATGCATCAGTATTTCTACTATTGTCTCAGCTACAGGTCACCTCAGACCCTAATGTCTACCTAATTAGGTGTTTAATCTTTAGGCACCAAGTCCCATCAGTTTTTGTAATTTCTTTTTAATTCCTATTGTTTATCGTCTTGAGTATAAGAATACAGCACTTTTCATCTGAATTAATAACTTTCTGACTGATCACTGAATCTCTTGAAACTTCCTAGTCCAATTTTATTCTCCAAATTAACACTTCACTCATCTGAATAAATTCCCTGACCTGCCGCAGTTAAGTCTTTGCTGCTCCCCTCTGCCTTGGAGCATTTAACCATAAAGACTGTGATGAGGCAGGATAGGGTAGAGGTTCCTTCATCTAGTATTCTTACTGAGACCATTTCAGATTTAACTAGAATTTGATCTCCTTGAAGGAGAATCCTGAGGAGAATTACCCAACTCTATTCTAGGACCCAAGGTCAAGATGCCCCAACTATCTTATCTTAAGCTTCTGTTGAACTGCTAGCTCGTGCAAACCTCCCCCTCCAGCTAATCACTTTATCTTAGTTTCTTGCACAGAAACCTCTCCAGCTAACTCATCTTAGCTTTTGTTGAACTGCTTGCTTGTGCAAACCCCCCCCCCCCAGCTAACCGCTTATCTTAGCTTCTGTAGAACTGCTTGCTTACTCAAAACCTCCCCTACAACTACAGGTCCTGGGTTTTGCTTTCCTAAACCTCACTCTCAGGACCAAATACCTGAGTGTCATCCCAGCCAGCTGGCATAAAGAATTTCAGTTGGCTGTAAACTATCCGAATGGTCATCTATGCTGGGCTGTAACAAGACTTTCATTTGTTAGCCTTAAATTACCTTCTGGCTAGAACCCTCCTCTTCATTCTAGTAAATATGCTTTTTCCTTGCCCCTGGCCTGGGTTCTAGTCGTGGGCAGGGCATTTTTCCTTGGCCCTCTTCACCCTGCATTAAACTTCAATAACCTTACATCTTATTCATTTCACATAGAAAATTTTAAGGTAGGTGCAGTGGTCTAGACTTGTGAAGTCAACACTCAGAAGGTGAAGGCAAGAGGTTCAAGACCAGCTGGGGATACAAGTCTGGCAAGCACTCCCATACTAAGACAGTCTTGTCAAAAATAAATAAATGGAACATGTACATTGCTCTCTTTCTGAGAAAAAAAAAATCAAGACTACTGCTTCCCATAAAAGCATTTAACTTGCCGGGTGGTGGTGGCGCACGCCTTTAATCCCAGCACTCCGGAGGCAGAGGTGCTGGGAGCCGATTTGAGTGGCTGCCATTACAAGATGGCATTTGGCCCCAGCCTCGCTTGATAAATAACTCCATATTAAGGTTGCAGTTCTTCCACCAGAAAACAGGATGAGTTGTTATGATCTAGCTGCCCACACTCCCCCTGACCGGCAGGGGAACTTCCTTGTGGTCTGTAATTGACAAGGATGTTTGTTTTCTTTCCAGCCAGTGGGTCTCCAGAGAAGCAATTGAAGTATCAAAGGTTGCTAGGCAGACTCCCTATATAAGCAGCTGCAGCTCAGCGCTTGGGGGGGCCCCTCGCTTCTGCTCTCCCTATAACCAAGAGGCTCCAGTAAAGCGTGATTTGGGAAGAATTCTTGTCTGGTGGCTGTTCCTTCCTGCTGGCCAGGGAGTTCGCAGCAAAGAGGCGGGTGGATCTCTGTGAGTTCGAGACCAGCCTGGTCTACAAGAGCTAGTTCCAGGACAGGCTCCAAAATCACAGAGAAACCCTGTCTGGGGGAGGGGGGAAGCATTTAACTTATTTTTATGGGCAATTAATACCTGTTAGGTCTCAGGAAGTCCATATGTCTAGAAAGGAATTCAAGTTGGACTATAGAAGGATTTTTGGTAGTTAGACAAAAGTCAGCATTCCTCAGGTACTTGTGATAAATGTTTTCTGTCCCCAGGAGTCATTTTCCCCAGCTACTCATCTTCCTTATTGTGTGAAGTGAGGATGTGACCTCTCAAAGATGTGGGTGAGGGGAAGGTTGTTACAGTAGACCTATGGGAGAGAACAGACAGAGCCATCTGGAGGAGTTCAGAGAAGAGAGCGAAGCAGCATAGCACACTGGACATGGCCAGCCTACTGAACTGGCCCAGGAGAAAAAGTGTGGGAGGAGACCAGGAGAGTACAAAGTGAGGGGGCCGAGTGGAAGACCAGGGGAGCTCACGGCCAAAATCGCAGGGTTATATAGAAATGAGAAGCCGTGGGGGGCTGGAGAGATGGCTCAGTGGTTAAGAGCACTGTCTGCTCTTCCAGAGGTCCTGAGTTCAATTCCCAGCAACCACATGGTGGCTCCAAACCATCTGTAATGAGATCTGGCGCCCTCCTCTGGCGTGTGGGTATACATGGAGGCAGAAAGTTGTATAAATAAATAAATAAATAAATAAATAAATAAATAAATAAATCTTAAAAAAAAAGAAATGAGAAGCCGGGGGAAGGGAAGACTGTGACTGGCAACATTTAAGGTAAGGGACGGGTGAGAAGAGCTGAGAGGAGCCAGGGGTACCACGTGAGCCTGGAGGCCAGCATGCTCGTTGGTCTGTTGACAGGTACCAGGGTTCGCCATTCATCTGGAGTTTCTTTTTGGACCTGACACTTAAAAATCTGCAAGAATTGTCCACCCCTGCTCTTTCTCACTCCTTTGCCTCTCTTGTAGACAGCCCTGGCCACGCCCAGTTGGGTTCTCTCTCAGCTTCGGACTTCTCCAGAAGCCTTGGATACTTCCCCCTAATGGAGTGGCCATTTTGGCAGTTTCTTTCCTGTACCCCAAATCTCATACAACTGTGACCATTATTATTACAAAATGAAAAAAAGAATTAAGAAACAAAAGAAGGAAGGACATGACTGCTTCTAGGTTCAGTGCGGGAGAAAGTTTATTGTAGGCAAAAGGGAGACAGAGCCAGAGGCAGAGATAAATGGGAGCATCCAGAGTGGTCATGACCCCGAGCCACGTAAGGAGGGCAAGGGCAAAGGGGAACCAGGTCCAGCAGCCAGGAGGCCCAAGGAGAGGAGAGGTAACCAAAATGGATTATAAAGGGGAGGGCAGATGGGAGGAGAGAAATTTAGGGTAGGGGTGGGGTATGCCATCCAGGAGGGCCCCGTAACAGGCAGGGATAGAGGAATGCCAGAAGAACCTGGCACTCAGTGTCCAGTCTGGTGTGTTAAATAGGCACCTTCGCTATTTGTCCTGGGTTTGAAACCTAACAATTGCACCATTTCCTGCCCTGTTATATTGAGAACCAGGCCCAAAGTCATACGCCTCTAAATTCCAGCCGCCTGGGAGAGTGAAGCCCAGGGATTACAAATTGAAATCCAGCCTGGGCAATGAATGCAACAGGAGAGCCTATCTCGAAATACAAAGTTAAAAAGAGGGCTGGGGATATAGGTCAGTGGTAGGGTGCTTAGCACACATGAGACTCTGAGTCCCAGAACTACCAAAAACATTTTAGGAAAGAAAGTGGCCATCCCAATAACAGAAATGGTTTTTTTTTTTTGTTCTCCCAGAATTAGAATACCCACAGTGTTTTGTTGTGTACACTCAAAAATGTTTTACTCATCATTTTTTGTCTGCATTTCAGAAGCATCTTTGGTGTACTATATTGGGTCCAACTTCTTCAAATTCTGCAGCAGTGATCCACATGTCTTGGAAGGCAGACAAAGATGCAAGAATAGACCCCCCCATCCACACTGATATTTTCCTCTCTGGGGGAGCGATAACCTGCACTGGGGTATTGGCCGGTGCCATCTTTGCCACATCCTTAACCAGTCGCTTGTCTAAACCAGGGAAAGTGGTGGATCCTCCAGCAAGGATAATATTGGAGAAGAAGGCATTCCTGAGATCTGTGTCGCAACTCATGATGCTGCTGAGACACATCTTATCAATGCCAGGCGCGTCAACATTCAGAAGCCTTGGCGAGAAGAGGGCCTCTGGGCAACGGAAGACCTGGTTATGGAGTTTGATAGTCTTCCCATCAGGCAGTGTGTACATTTTCTCTAGGCCAGGTTCCTTGGCCATTTCCTCCTCATAGTTCATCGCCACGTAACAGATATTCTCCTTAATGTCCGTAACAATCTTTCTGTCCCCAGTTCTCAGCAGCATGACACCATCGTCCTTCAACAACATCATGAGGTAGCTGGTGAGGTCGAGTCCCGCCACATCTAGCTGTTTTACACCATGAGGTAGACAGTAACCCTCGAAGACCGGCACACACTGAGTAATCCCAGCACCTGAGTTCAGCACCAGGCCAGTGGTGAAGCCAGCAGCAAAGAGTGCCAACACAGCCTGGACAGACAGATAGAAGGCAGGGACGCCCAGGTTTTCAAAGAACACTTCAGAGATGTGCTGCCGGTCCAGCAGCGGGTTCAGTGCAGGCTCTGTAACCAAGACTGGGCCATCCCTGGGCTTCAGGTTCAGGCTACAGTCATAGATATGTTTCCACATGATCTCCATGTCCCCCCAGGAAGAAATGAGGCCCCGGTCCACCGGATAGCTGGAGGGAGAACAACAAGATACGTAAGGCTTGTGCTTTTGTGGTTGTTGTTAATGGTGGTTTTTAGATTTTATATAAAATCATATATATATGAATTATATACTATAAATATATAATTAATATAGAATAGGATTTATATACATAATATATTATATATTGTATATAAATATATTATATATATTAAATTTGATCGTTCTTGTTTTGATTCAGTCTTACTGCATAGCCCTGGCTAAGCCTAGAATTCAATTTGCAGACCAAGCTGGTCTGGAATTCAGATTCTTGCCTCTGCTTCTGCTGGGATTAAAGGTGTGCTACAGAGACCTTTAATATGTGTCCTCTCTGGTCTGTTTCAGCTAATGTGAGTATTGATCAGTATTGCTTTCTGGTCAACAACAGAAGATAAACGTCAGTAAATGGCTACCTTTCTCTACAGGCATTTTGCTTAGCCAGTTTTTTTTCCTCTTTGGAGAATGTGACTTCAAAAAGTTGGGAAATTTCCACATTCTGGTAGAGTTGTAAATAGTTCAAGAGACCATGCCAAAGCTATAAATTAAGTCACATTCTTAGGCGGACATCTATACATTTGAATACATTTGTGTAAAGAGAACAGAGGTTTTCGTGAGGGGGTTTCTCTCCCTGGTCCTTTCAGGGTGGCTTTAGCTCTGGACTCTCCGCCCTCTCCCACACCCACCCAGGCTGCAGCATCTCCTGGTACCTGATGGACAGGAAGCTCCTGCGCTCCTGAGCTTGGTCACCCACACACAGCTCCAGCGCGCAGTCCACTGCAGTGTTGTGGCCCTTAGCCCGGCCCAGAATGTTCGGGTAAACGAACTGGGGCTCCCGGGTCCCAGCCAGGCCCGCCTTGATCATTCCCGAGCCACTGTCGATCACCACCGGTGGCTGGTAGCCGCTCATGTCGCCGGCGCTGCTGCCTCTGCGGCGTCGGAGCCGCCCCTCCCGGAGGGCCAGCACCCGGAGCCCCGCGTCACAGAAGACCCAGCCACCCGCCGGCCCGTACGGCCGCTTCTCTGGGCTGCACTGCAGCCGCTGGAAACTCGCAAACTGAACACCAGAAAATCAGGCTTCCCTCGCGAAACATATGAAAGCTCACGATTTGCGCGGAACTTTCTAGAAAACTTTAACAAGCTATTTTTTTTTTAATGACTGTCCCAAAGTCCTTGAGTTACCCGGAGTGTTTCTGGGCCATGGGGAGACTGGTGGACACCCTTGAAACCAGGGGATGGCCCGGGAATATTGCAGGAACGCTCAACTTCGGGGGGTGCTGGGGTGTGAAACGAGTTTATGTCCTGTAGGTATCGTAGATAATGCCACGTCTTTTCTGTAGTTTCTAAAGGTGTACGCAATTAAGAGCAGACCGCTTTTGGTTGTTTTGTAAGACATTTTAGCAAGGCTGGCCAGGATAACTCACTAGAATTCCCCTCTTCAGCCTCTGAGTTCTGAGGTGCTTAGCTTCATCCTCTTTCCCAGTCCTCATTTCTTCTTTCCTTCTTTTCCTCTTCTTTTTCATCTTTTTGGATTCTATCTCTAGGTTCTCTGAAGCGAAGCTAATTTTTATTTCCTGGGGTTGATTTTTAGAAATAAGGACTCGTCTGTCAGTTGGTAAGAAAAGAAATTCCTTAGATTATTATGAAGTTCAGTTCGGAAGAAAGTACATTGCGCGGCAAACAGCGTCTTTGGTGTCTGATCTGGCGCATCCCTCATTTAGGGATTTTAAAATTGGCACAAATTAGGACCTTTGGTAAGTATTCGGAAGCAGTATGGGGGAAGAAAATGTGATTTACGTGTCCTCCCACCAGAAGCAGGCCGAGGGGAGGGGACCCCGGCAACTGCACGCCACAGCTTCTCCAGCAGGAGAGTGTAACCTGCCGGAACTGAGACGAAAACCAAGCAAAAGGGCCAGAAACGAGGAGACTCCCCCATACTGCTTCTGAATACTTACCAAAGGTCCTAATTTGTGCCAATTTTAAAATCCCTAAATGAGGAGGTCTCTAGCGGCAGGGATTTGCAAGGAGTTTGCAAACAAGTTCAGACTTTGAAATAGTTTCTTTCAGGACCATTTAGTTAACGATGTGACCCTCCCCCCCCCTTCCTCACTGAAAATTACATAAATCTTAAAACATTTGCAAAGCGTATATGAGAACATCGCATATCAAGAGCCATTCACCAACCCCGGCCAGCTGGGTTTCCGTAGTGTAGTGGTTATCACGTTCGCCTAACACGCGAAAGGTCCCCGGTTCGAAACCGGGCGGAAACACACGCGCTCCTTTTTTCCCTTCTAACTATTGCTTGTTGTCTGGGCTTTTCAAAAGCTAGGCTCTCAAAACCCTGATGACAAATCCTGCAAGGGGCAACTTGCCACCCGGGGAAATACGCTAAGAAATCTGTTTTTACTAAACTATTTTAATGTTGAAAACAAACACCCCGAGAACACCAAGCAAAAAGTACTGATGAGGTGGCTGTTAATCCACCAGCCAAATAAAACCAACTGTTAGCTCTATCGCCTCTGGAACACTTTTGTATTAGCCACTTACTTTTTCCTCTCGAGATTCCGCTTTCCCTTCCATTGCCAAACTGTGTTTTATTCTTAATCTGTATGACAAGTTCACTATATATTTCAGGATTAACCCGTTATCGAAAGGAGCCCGACAAAAGGGTAAAATTAAAAATAAATTTATACTCAGAAATATAAAATAAAGTAGCCTCAACATTATTCTTACTAACACGTCTATGGTTTTATTCACGAATTCTTACAGAGATGTTATAATGCAAAGATTCCGGTAGGGGAAAAGTCTCAGATTTTGAGACTGTTTCTTTTAAAATAAGTCATGGGTAAATTCCGTAAGGTCCAAAAACAACTTTTTAAACAACAAAGTTGTGGTTTTTAAGATTTAAAACGTCCGCAGAGTCTAGGGAGGAATCTACCCGAACACATCAAAACTTGCTGGCACTTTCGTGCAGTGCAGCGATAACTGTGCGCTTCTTCCTTTACTGCAGAAAATCTGAATTCGATGTAAATAATTGTGCTAAAATTGTCCTGGTTCAGACGCTGGAAAACCTTTTTCCGGTAGAAAGCCCACCTTCCTCTCATGTTGCGCATGCCCAGTGCGCCCTGCTGGCTTGCTTGGCTTTGGTGCTTCTCCGTCTTCTGTCTGCAGGTAAGGGCCTCCTGGAAGATGAGCGTCAGCGGGCCGGCTCAAGCAGAACTCTGGGGGTCCCAAGAGCTTTCGGGTATGCAAGAGAGGAAGGAGTGATTGGTCTCCTCGACTCAAGCACATCCCTCCCACCGGCCACGGTCAAGAGCCAGGGTGCACAGCGCCGTCGTCGCCACTGGAGGGGCGCTAATGAAGAGAGGATGACAGGAGAGGAAGAGAACTGCAAGTCCCAGCATGCAGTGCGCAGCGCGGCTCCCGCAGAGGCCGGCCGTGCACTCGAGCCGGGGGTCGGCCCAGATGCTGCGGGCTGACCAGGTGAGCGTCTGGCGTAGGATGTGAGTGAGCACTGGAAGTGTGTCCCGGCATGCCGGGACGATAGGCCTCAGAACCAGCTCGCCCGCTCTGGCGGACCTCTGGAGTCCTAGCGCCGGTGCCACCCCGGACCGCACGTCCGGACGTGACGCCGCAGCGGAGGAGGAAGGGAGAGGCGGGGCGCCGCGGTGACGTCCTCCCAAGATGGCGGCGAGAGAGTAAAGAAACTGTTTCCCTTGGGCGGCTACCGGTGAGTGCCGCCCTCTGCCCGGCCCGCGGTCCTCGCGATCTCGGCTCCCGAGGTCCTGCGTGGCCTGGCGCCTCGGAGGTCGAGCGCGTTTCGGGGTGAAGGAGTTGTCCTGGGAGGGGCAGCGTCCGCGGGGCCGGAGCTGCAGCCCGTGCCGTGGGAACTCGCGGGAGTGCGAGCTGGGAGGAGGGCAGGGCAGCGGAGGCCCGGGCGGACTGGCTGGGGCTGTCACCCGGCGGCTGCCAGGCCGGCCGCAGGCAGGCGAGGGGTGTGTCCGCCTCTGGGGAGTGGCGGGGCCTTTGACAGCCCTCGTCTGGTCGGGGCGTTACCGCCCCCCTAGCACCTGCCTAGCGCCAGGGAGGAACCACCCGGTGTAAGCCTACAGGTTTCAGTGACCAGAGAGCAATGAAAACACCTCGCATCGCGTTCTTATCCCCGCTGCCTCAAGGAGTCATTCCTTAGTTGATTTGTTTAGGCACCTTCAGGTAAATATTTCTTCTGAGCTTGAAAGTTTGAGGGGTCAACTCTAAAAGTTTAGGATTTTAAGACTTTTTTTTTTTAACAACTCATGAAATCGACTTTGTTCGCCATCATTCATTGCATTGGCGTCCTAGTTCAGTAAAACAAAGAAAGACAATCACCGCGTGTGTTTGATGAGGCTATGCGGGAGGGGGGCGGAGGTGCAAAGTAAGAGCTCTCTCTGTTAGTTTAGCCTTTGGCCCTTCTCCCCCCTCCCCTACCTCTGCTTGGGTGGATATCTCATGAAAGCCTATGCTTATTGACTTCACTGTCTCTTCTTGTCTTTCAGATCAAGGGTAAAATTCTGATACCAAAATGCAGTATTCGCACCACTGTGAGCACCTTTTAGAGAGACTGAACAAACAGCGGGAAGCGGGCTTTCTCTGTGACTGTACCGTAGTGATTGGAGACTTCCAGTTTAAGGCGCACAGGAATGTGCTTGCCTCCTTTAGTGAGTATTTTGGTGCGATCTACAGAAGCACTTCTGAGAACAATGTTTTTCTTGATCAGAGTCAGGTGAAGGCTGACGGATTTCAGAAACTGTTGGAGTTTATATATACAGGAACTTTAAATCTCGACAGGTAAAGTACACGTTTTTGCTCAGTTATGAAAGCTAGGCAGATGGCCTTGCGAGCTCCAGTGCTTTCATAGTTTCCCATTCACTGCACGCTCATCCTCAAGTCTTGATGTGCACCATATATACATGCACGTACATATGTGTTTATATGTGTGTATATGTATATATGTGTATGTGTGTATATAAGTATACTTACTATATACAATACTCATACACACACATGACTTCAGTAGCTCTGTTTAGGATGAAAAGATGTTTGATAATCACAAAACACACCTTAACATCAAGAGTTCTGTCCAACGTACTTATTTACTCAAAAAAGAAAAGATCTTTATTTGAATTTCGCAAATGTGAATTTTAAATGGTAGATTCTAAGTGAATTTCAGTTTCCCATGGCTTTTGGGCTTCGTGGTCCTCAGGCCTTGTGCTTATGAGGTGTTTGGAGTCGAGTGTTGAAAGGACCACCTCTGGGCTCACGTCCTGGGCCTTCCATTGCGGCTCGAAATAGCCACGCTCAGCGCGTCCTGACTGTGGTTCTAAACCAGCACTTTGTGCGAAGATGAGGAGCAAGAACTCTGTTGCTGTTGTTAACCAACCCAAAGCTTAATCAAGCCAGAGGTTTGCTGTGCTTCTCTTAAGACTCTAAGTATTGGGCTCCAGCGACGCCTCTAGTGCTTGGGTGCCAGCCATGTCAGAATGAGTAGCTGATTTTAAGTGCCCAGCACCAACACGAAAGCATTTTTGTAAGAACAGTGCGCCAGGGTGGGCACAGGTGGTTCTCTGGATCCCACTAGCCTGCCTGCCTGCCTGCCTGGCAAGCGGTATCTGTGAGAGACCCTGTCTCATCTGAGAAGGTGAGGGGTAGCAGAGGGAGACAGCTAGCGTCATCTGTGGCCACCGCACACAAACACATGTGCATCTGCATGTATGTGTGCAGATGAATGCACACGTACTGCTATGTCAGAAGATGCTGCTGCCCCTTCAATAGTAGGTTCTTCAGACTCTCATTGTGCAGATATATTGTGTCCTTCTATACAAATTAGACTAATAGTGATACATTCCTACTTGGTAGAGAGGGCAAAAACAAAGAGAATTTGGTCAAATTATGCATGCTTTCTTTCCTTCGTTTCTTGTACGAAGCATGAACACGAGTAGAGTATTGATTGATAGAACAGATTTATAAGTCAGTCATGGTGGTACAGGCCTTTAATTCCAGAGTTTGACGTGCAGAGGCAGGCGAATCTCTATGAGTTCCAGGCCAGCCGGAACTACTAAAAGAAAAAAACATTACAGGCATTGGAATTAGATCTTCCTGGCTGGGTGGTCCGATCCTATATCTCCTTTAATTAAGCCCTTTCTGGGCATTAGTCTCCTCGTAGATGTGAGGTGGTCATTACTATTGGTATTGCTTTAGAGGCGAAGTGAAGACTTATTTCAAGCCTATTTTATATTCTTTCCTCTTTGCCCTGTTTGCTTCTACATTCCTCAAATGAAGATTAGAAGGAGGAAGAACTGTAAAATTCTGCCGCCTGCTGGAAAGCACTGTTTTTGTACACATTCTTTGCCAGGCCACCTCTTCAGATGTATGCATGTACACAGTTGAGATCCTTTCCTTGTGTCTTGCAGCTTCTTATGAGAATGTACTTTTTTGGTTTTTCGAGACAGGGTGTCTCTGTAGCTTTGGAGCCTGTCCTGGATCTAGCTCCTGTAGACCCTGCTGGCCTTGAACTCACAGAGATCCGCCTGCCTCTGCCTCCCAAGTTCTGGGATTAAAGGCGTGTACCACCAGTACCAGTGAAAGAATGTACTTCTTACTCATGCTAGAACCAAAATGCTGTTTAATTTTTTTTTTCTGAAAAGGAAGTATTCATGTTTTAGACTTGTTTTATGGGAATAATCAGCAGTGATAAATTAATCTCCCACAGTTATTTAAAAGTGGTAAATAATTGATTAATTGGACGTTTTGATTGATTGCTTCTGGTTAAAGATTGTAGGAGCTCCCCTCCCCCGACTCAGTTCTCGCACTTTCTGAACCATCTGGCACCTGCCCTCGTCATCCAACAACAGCTAGTTGGTGAGTTTTTTCTTACTAGCCATCCTGACCGTCCCCAGGACATCAGGTGATGACTGTTGACCATTCTGTGTGCCTGCTCTGCCTTGTGGGGGTGAAAAGATGCACCTCACTATGCTTTCCAATATGGCTGGCAGGCACATTCCATTCAGTTTACCTTGGCTGGAGGTCATTCTGCTAAAATCCCGGTGTCTGTTCCTAACAATTCAACAATTTTGTCATTGGGTCCCTGGGTTTCTTTTCAGACCAATTTGCCTCCTTCTTGGTGGCAGACCTTGGGTGACAATCCTTTCTTCCCAATGACCTCCCTATTGACCACTCAAGGCCCTGGCTTACCAACCACCATTAGTAATGAGATTGGCTCAAGAAACTCCCGCTTAAACCCAACATTACTGGTGCACCGTAGCACTCAAGAATGGCCCTGTATCTCCTAGATTATCAACAAAAGGAAGCTTTGCAGTCTCTGTGGGTATGGAGAGACTAAAGGAGGCTCCCTTTCACTCTTCTCCCTCCTAGCCTTCCTCTCAGAGATTCTGCATGTCTCTACTTTCTTCTACCTCTGTGTGAAGCCCTCTTGCCCTTACACCTTCTGTTCCCTGTCTTACGTCCTATCGAAACTGCTGCCTTTGGTCCCACCGATAAGCGCACCCCCCTTCTATCCTCTCTCTCTCCTCGCAGCCACCTTCTGTCCAGTCCCTTCACCCTTCCCTCTGCCTCTCATCTTGGCCCAGGCTGCTCCTCTTGGTTGGCACCCTCCTCCAACTCAGGTTCAACTCTGGATTCTCTTAGATGTCCTGCTTCTGCCTATTCTCTCCCTTTTATCTACAACATACCTAGGAGCGGTCATGTCCCTCTCTTTTTTTTTTTTTTTTATTTTCATTCAACTGCTCTTGCAGATGACTCTAGTTAAGTTCACAGCACTCAGGATGACTCACAACTTTCTGTAAGCTCAGCTCTAGAGAAATTTGATGCTCTCTTCTGTTTCTATGGGCATCTGCACTCAAATTACACTTTCTCTACACATACACATAATTAACAAAAATATATCTATTTAAAAAAACTTACTGTTTCATGTATATGGGTGTTTGTTTTAGCCTGTGTGTATGTCTGCATCACTTGCATGTCTGGTGCCCATGGAAGCCAGAAGAGGGCTTTTGGATTCCCTGGAACTGGATGAGCCACTATGTGGGTGTTAGGAGTGAAACCCAGGTCCTTTGGGAAAGCAACCAGTGCTCTTAATTGCTGAGCCATCTCTCCAGCCCCCCAAAATGAATGTCTTTCTTTCTCTCTGATAAAAAGGAAGGGAAAGAAGCAACATAGTAGAAAATTAAGTGATCTTAAGAGCTAGATTGCCTTGGTTATTTCTTGGTTCTAACAAGTTACTTAATTTCTTTGGATCTCTTCTTGGTGGGGGTGGGGGAGACAGACAGTGTGGGGGCAGCAAGGGAAGGAGGGAGGGCGGGAGAGAATATGTGTTTGTAGTGATTAGGATTGAACCCAAGCATTCTCCCACTGAACTTCCCCAGGCACAGCCCTTGAGAATTGTTATACATAATTAAATGACCTTCAGTGACTATCCAAAAGATAAAAAGGAGTTTGGAACCACTGTTGCTTAAAACATATAAAAAACACTTTTTTCAAAAAAAAGATTTGTGCTGGGCTATGGTGGTACACTTTAATCCTAGCACTTGGGAGGCAGAGGCAAGCGGATTTCTGTGAGTTCAAGGCCAGCCTGGTCTACTAGAGCTAGTTCCAGGACAGGCTCCAAAAGTACAGCAAAACCCTGTCTTCAAACAAACAAACAAAGATTTGTTTTACTAATTTTTTTTCACGTGTTTGTAGATGGCCTTGGAAAAGGGCACTGGGCCCTTAGGAGCTTGAGCTACTTGGTGTGGGCACTGAGAACTGAACTGTAGTTCTTAAGAGCAACTAGAAGATCAGTCTTTGAAGAAAAACTCTTGATTGGTTTTCTTCATCCAGTGTCTTAACTTCGATTATAGGCTTTGGAGTGATTTGTGGAGATTATTGTTTTGGCATTATACAGTTAGTATGTGACCTAATGCTAGTTTATTTCACCTTTCTGTTTGGTGATTCATTTAATGGAACAGAAAGCACAAATATACTTTGAGATTTAGTTAAATATATTAAGTGGTAGAGTAAACTTTGTTTTTATTCTATGAAAATATGTATAATGAAATGCTTATTGTCAGTGGTGGTGCTGTAACATACATATAAAGTACATTTTCTGATATATGTTTGGGACACTTACATTTTTATTTTTACAAATGGAGAATTAACTCAATTGTAAAGATTCCTGATATATTCTAAAAATTACCACAATGAGCCATAAGAAAATAATTTCTTGAATAATATTTTCTTATGTAGGGGGGAGACTCAGACACAATATATGCCAGAAGTTGATATGTAATAAGTTTAAAAACTTGAATGAATTTTCCCATAGAATAAAATATTTTCACTGGAGGAATAGGTTTTCGCATTCACTCATATGACTCTTCAATGAGTTGAAAATGATTGTCATAAAAGACATTTTAAACAGCCAGGAGAACACTAAATGAGGCAAAAGTACAGCACAGTGGAACTCTCGGAGACAGAGTGTGACTAGGTGGTCATCAGAGATTAGTGCACACACAGGATAGTCTTGGAGATTCCAGACATGTCAATGCACTGATTATTTTTTATTTTGCTTCAAATTTTATCCCCTCTTAAAAAAGCAGTAACAGTATTGTCATCATTATATGTTTTCAACTGTAATTGGAGCCCTTTTACTGAGTTACAAGGAAGAAAGCAGAAAAGAGGCTATGTTAGTGAACCAAGTGACCCTTGGCACAGTGGCAGGCCGGGAGTTTCCTCAAGGGTGTGCATCTCTGTATGCTTAGATTAGGTTCAGACGTCACCCTTCAACTTCATTAGCGGTTTTTTTTTTTTTTTCTTTCTTTTGAGACAGAGTTTCTCTGTAGTTTTGGAGCCTGTCCTGGCACTAGCTCTTGTAGACCAGGCTGGTTTTGAACTAACAGAGAGAGAGATCTGCCTGCCTCTGCCTTCTGATGCTGGGATTAAAGGTATGTGCCACTGCCGCCCGGCCATTGGCAGTTAATATCAACTAAACTCTTGTTTTTACAACCGAGGAATTTTAAGCCAGCAATGTTGCCTCACCCTGATTAATTCATAGAATGCTAGACCCAGTGCTAAATATAGCAGTCACCCTTGTCTTGTACTCCCAGTCAATTTGACTGGGATGTTGAACAGTATGGTTTGTCTCTCATACAAAGCTAACGTGATACACTTTCCTGGCAGTAAGCTGAGCTAGAGAGAGGTCAGCACATTCAAAACCTTTGTCCCTCCCAGTTGTAATTCATGGGCCAGCTGCATTGACCTAGCAGGGAGTGCATTGCAGCTGCAGATTCTCAGGCACTATCAGTGATGCCCGAATTTTAGTCTGCATTAACAAGACCTTTCATGATTCATATTAACAATAAAGTGTGAGAAGCATAGTTAAAAATATCTCACAGAGCAGAAAGGGGAAGTGGGAAGTAGTTTTCACTGAACTCTGTTGCCAGTTGAGAAAACTTGACTGGAATCTGAAGAAGCCTCAGAGGAAATGGGAGGAAGCAATGTATTGTCAACAACATTAAAAAAAAAAAAAATTAGCAGGGCATGGTATGCATGCCTTTCATCCCAGCACTCCGGAGGCAGAGGGAGGTGAATGCTATGAGTTTGAGGACAGTCTGGTCTATAGTGAGTTTCAGGTTAGTCAAAACTACATAGTGTTACCCTATGTGTGTTTTTGTGAGTGCAGATGCACCCGTGTGTACCACAGCATTCATGTGGACATCAGAGGACGATTCTGGGACTAGTTTCTCTTTGTTGCTGAGGCAGGGTCTTGTGTCTGTCTCTGCTGTAGGAGCACCATCACATCGCATCTCCCATGGGTTTTTGGGTCTTTGGGCTTGCTCAGCTAATGCTTGTACCTGTGGAGCCAGCTTGCTGACCACCCAACAACCATTTATCAATTCAAATGTTTTTGTTTTGTTTTTTGGTTTTTTTAAGCAGTCAGAAAATATAACATTTTGTTATTCATCAACATCTATAAGTAGGCATTCTTTTTATTTTTTTAGTATCTATATAATCAGAGATACCTGTTCAAACATTCTGTCAAATTACATTTTATAAATTTGTTACTTGGCATTCAGGTGTATGTGCAGTTGCTTCAGGTTTTCCTTTTGATCAGAATATTGTCATCGAGCCTTGTTTCCTTACAGTTGGAATGTTAAAGAAATTCATCAGGCTGCTGACTATCTCAAAGTAGAAGAGGTAGTCACTAAATGTAAAATAAAGATGGAAGACTTTGCTTTTATTGCTAGTCCCTCTTCTACAGAAGTATCTAGTATTACTGCAAACATTGAATTGAATCAACAGACCTGTCTTCTAACTCTTCGAGATTATAATAATCGGGAGAAGTCAGAAGTATCTACAGACTTAGTTCAGGCAAATCCTAAACAAAGGGTATTGGCAAAGAAATCGTCTCAAAGTAAAAAGAAGAAAAAGGCTTTCAATCCACAGAAACCAGGACAGAATAAAGCAGTGCAATACCCCAGTGATGTTTTAGAGAGTGCGCCTGTGGAGCTGTTCCTAGATACAGGTAAGTTGTCCTCACCTGTAGACGAACAAGTCATCCAGGGAAATGATAATTCAGAACTTGAGTTGACCTCAGTTGTGGAAAATACTTTTCCAGCACAAGATATTGTGCAAACTGTTACAGTCAAACGGAAACGCGGCAAGTCACAGTCACACTGTGCTCTGAAAGAACACTCCATGTCTAATATAGCCAGTGTAAAGAGTCCCTATGAACTGGAGAATACTGGCGAAGAGCTGGATCAGCGGTATTCCAAGGCCAAGCCAATGTGTAACACATGCGGGAAGGTATTTTCAGAAGCCAGCAGCTTGAGAAGGCACATGAGAATACATAAAGGAGTCAAACCCTACGTCTGCCACTTGTGTGGAAAGGCTTTTACCCAGTGTAACCAGCTGAAAACACATGTAAGAACTCATACAGGTGAGACTGCTTTGTTTTCCTGCTCTGCGATGGCTTGTGTTATTTTGGTTTCTGTTCTGTTTGGTACTAGGGACGGAGCCCAAGGCCTCCACTGAGCACACCATGTGTTACTAAGTTGCATCTCCATCCAGTAGAGATATTAGCACACAGCATTGATGGCCTTTCCACAAAATTGGCCATGTTCTTTTATTTGTAAAATGTTTTAGCATTAGACTCTTAAAATCTTATTCATAATTGTAATCAAGTATTAACAGCTTGTTGCTATAGTTGATACTTTTAAGTTTTAGTGCATCAGGTTCTTGCACCATTTTCTCTTATAAGCATAAACTTGGTCCTAACCCCAGGCCCTAGCTGGGTATGGAACCTAGGGCCTTGAACATGCTGTGCAGGTACTCCACCACTAAGCTATAGCGCTTCACCCTTCCACAGATGGCTTCTTTATTTGAGACAGTGTCTTGCTAAGTTGTTCAAGATGGCCTTGAACTTACCTTGTAAGTCTTGGATTTGTAGTGCCCCTGCATCCGCCTCCAGAGTAGTTAGGATTTTAGAGCTGTGCCATTAGGCCTGGCTTGCTTCTAGTTTTTAAAGTATTTAACAGAGACAATATTAAAACTCAGTCCAATATTTACGTATTACCAATACTTCTTTTTACTTGCTCCTAGACTTGATTGGTTTTGAACATCAGCTTCTCTGTTTATCTGTTTTACATGACCTGCTGGCAAAGTGTGAGCATCCATTAGTACACATAGTACACATTATGTTTTATACATTTTTCTTGCCTTTCACTGTTATGATGAATTTCTTTCCTACTAGTTAGTGTTTTCAGTAGTCTGGAAGGACATCCCATTTGCTTTTGTTACTTAGCAGTTACCATTTTCTCTAAGACAAAAACCAGTACTGTTAGTGCTCTTAAAGCCTTCAAAGTTTATAACTTTAGCAAGTTAAATAGGATTTTTTTTTCCTTCCTAATACAAATGTTATTGTTCTCTCAGGGGAAAGGCCATACAAATGTGAACTGTGCGATAAAGGATTTGCTCAGAAATGCCAGCTGGTCTTCCACAGTCGCATGCATCATGGTGAGGAAAAACCCTATAAATGTGATGTGTGCAATTTACAGTTTGCAACTTCTAGCAATCTCAAGATTCATGCAAGGTAAAAAAAACCAAAAAACTCCGAGTTGTTTGATCTTTAAGTAAGTTAATTAGTTAATTATTGTAATTTAATGAGTACTTTTTTTTTTGTTTTTTGAGATGAAGTTTCTCTGTGTAACAGCCCTGGCTGTCCTGGAAACTCCCTCTGTAGACCAGGTTGGCCTCGAACTCACAGAGATCCACCTGCCTCTGCCTCCAGAGTGCTGTTATTAAAGGTGTGTGCCACCACTGCCTGGCTTGGGTGGGCTTTGTTGTTGTTGTTTGTTGGTTTTTTTTTTTTTTTTTTTTTTTTTTTTTTTTTTGGATGAGTACATTTTATATGAGTGCCCAGAGCAAGCCTCATGTTACACCATCTGCTGATTTTATGCTTGCCCTGCCGAGATTTCAGCTTGCTTTCATCCTCCTTGCATTTCCTCACTCCTCTCTTTTGGAATGGGAGTTGTGCTGTGGAATGTGTGTAAGCTGTGTTTTCATTTTTACCAAGTGCTCACAACTCAGTTGCCCCAATCTCTGAGACTTTAGACCTGGACTTCTGAGAGATTCTCTGACTCCTAGAGATAGATGAATGCATTCTCATGGGGATGGGCTTGAACATTTAGGGCTGGAGGTAGAATTTAGTTTGGATCTGAAATACCTCCCGGATTCTCATTTCTGGAAGGTGTAGTTCCAGTACAACGTTCAGGGATGATTTTTGGGGAAGTGGCTCTGACCTAATCAGAGATTTAGGGGTGACATTTTAGGTGTTAAGACCTAGTTAAATACTGAGTCCTGAGCCTCTGGGGATTGTGTTTTGCCTCGCCCACCCCCACAACTCTTCCTCTGCTTTTTCCTGGTTGCTGTGATAGCTCCACCATGATCTCCCAAGGGACTGTGGCTACAGTAGACTCTGAATGCCTCTGTATGTGGGCAAGGTGCCTAGTACTTTAGTCTCAAAGCAAAAGAACTTACATTTTCACTTTTCACACCCTGTAGCTTTTGATGGGTAAAATTTGACCATTTTTTACCCTCTTGTTTGTTTGTTTGTTTGGGTTTTTTGTTTTATTTTGTTTTTTTGAGACAGGGTCTTGCCGTATAGCCCAGGCTCCTCTCAAAACCCAAATCCTCCTATCTCTCCCTCCTGAGAGCTGAGTTTATAAAAATATACCATTGGTTGGAAATTTTGTTTGTTTTATTTGTGGCGGTAGAAGTTAAGCTGAGGGTCTCTAACATGCTAGACACGAGCTTTACAGCTGAGCTCTGTTTCCCGCCATTGACTTCATTCTCACTGTTCAGGTGTGTTCTTTTTTGGGCCCTGCTTATCTGTACTTCTTTTTTTTAGCCAAACCTCCAAGTTTTTCAAAAAGTCCCACTTTGCCTTTACTTGGAGTAAATCTGGCTAAAAGTCACCCATGACATGACGCCTTTGTACTGTGCAGCCTCGAAATTTCTTCCAATGGAATAGTTAAGTCTTTTTTTTTCTGTATAATTTTTTATTGATATTTATTGAGCTCTACATTTTTCTCTGCCCCCCTCCCTGCTTCTCCCCTTCCACCTGCAATCCTCCGCCAAGGTCCCCATGTTCCCAATTTACTCAAGAGATCTTGTCTTTTTCTACTTTCTACTTCCCATGTAGATTATATCTATGGTCTTAGTGTACTTCCTACTTTCTCTTCTTTAAGGTTCAGTGTGGCTGGCTTTATGTTGAGGTCTGTGATCCATTTGGACTTGGATTTCGTGCATGGTGATAGATATGGGTCTATTTTTATTTTTCTACATGTTGATATCCAGTTATGCCAGCACCACTTGTAAATATGCTTTCTTTTTTCCATTTGATATTTTTGCAAAGATCAGGTGTTCGAAGATGTGTGGATTGATATCCGGGTCTTCTATTAGGTTCCATTGGTCCTCCTGTCTGTTCTTATGCCAGTACCAGGCTGTTTCCAGTACTGTAGCTCTGTAGTAGAGTTTGAAGTCAGGGATTGTTGCCTCCAGAAATAGTTGTCTTTAAACCCAGTTCAGAGTCTTACAGCATGGGTAAAATATACACAGGTTATTTGCCAGCATGCAAAATTGTTCTCAATTTCAGTTCCCGGCAGCACTGTTTTCTTCTACAACTCGTGAACATGGTCTTTGTTGTCATATTCCCTTTGCTGTTTCTCTCTTCCCCCTCCCCTTTCTAAAAATTGTGGTCCAGTTGACCTCAAACTTATTATTTCCACCTCAGCCTCTTGAGTGTTGGAGTTATCAGTATGCATCCCTCAATCTACTTGTCCACATTTCTGTGAGAATTATGGTCTTCTGAATTTGTATCAGAATGACCCACTAAGCTCTTCTTGTGTCTTCCTAGAACTTCCCTAATCTGTATCTCCAAAGTTTCCCTAATTCCTCCTAAAGTCAATTCTAAAAGCTTCTGGACCACATTGTGAGATACAGTCCCAGTGAACTCATCACTGGGACTGTTGTTTTCAATATCAGCTGTCCCTGAGACAATGTCTGAGGCAGCTACCCTAAGATGGAAAGATCTCTGTTGGCAGATAGTTCTATTGGCTTCATAACTTCTGGGCCTTAGGTAAAGCAAACCAATATGACAGAGAGGGTGTGGTGGAAGCCACTGCTCATCTTATGGTAGCCAAGAAGCAGAAGCTGAAGAGGGGACTTGGAACAAGATATATCTTTCAAAGGTATAATCTCAGTGACCTACTTCTTCTAATGAGGCCCTACCTAATATCACCACAAGCTGGGGACCAAGCCTTTGCACTTGGCCTTTAGGGAGCATTCTAGATTCAACTATTATTAACACTTGGAGTTAGGGGATTTGTTTTAGTTTAGCTAAAACAAATTGAACATTCAAATGACAGAAGGAAAGCGAGATATATATGCACCGATGCTATAGGTAGGATGCAATGATATGGAGCTTTTCTTTCTTTAAATTACCTTTTTATTTTGTGTGTGTTTGTGTATATCTTTACAATGCATGGCATGCCTGTGGAGGCCAGAGGACACCCAAGGGAGTTGGGAACCCAATGATCACACTTAGGTGGCAGCAGGCCTTTCTGCCTACTGAGCCAACTCACTGGCCCCAGATTTTCTTGTGATTTAGTAAACTCTGAAGCAACTGTCAGCTGGGTGTGAGGAAGAACTTTCGACCAGTAAGATGGACTGGCAAAGGAATTGCTGTATTTGGGGTTTGGTAATAACTATTGTGCTGCTAGTTGCTTGTTGTCAACTTGACACAAACCTAGACATATAGGAAGCTGGAATCTTGGTTAAGAACATTCCCTTCATCAGGTTGCTTGTAGGCAAACCTATAGGTCATTTCCTTGATTAACCATTAATGGGAGAAGTCTCAGATAACTGGTTGGTGCCATCCCTGGGGTGTGTAAGAAAGCAGGTTGAACAAGCCATGAGGACCAAGCTAGTAAGCAGCTCCCCTCCATGGCCTCTACTTCAGTTCTTGCCCTGTCTTCCCTCAGTGATGGATTGTGAAATAAACTCTCTCCTCCCCAAGTTGCTTTTGGTTATGATCTTTATCACAGCAGCAGAAACCCTAAGACAACTATATAATGATGATGGCAAAAGTTTTTTTTTTTTTTAACTTATTTCAGAACTGTTGTTTTGCTAACTCAAAAAAATGGGGGGTGGGTTTTACATAGAATCAACTATTGAATTTAAATGTGTAGTCTTAGCCTGTTAAGATGAAATAAAATGCTGCATGAAAAACTATGTAAAACATACTTGATGTATGTACTGACCTCTAGATTACTCTACTTACCATTGTATTACTTTCTGTTTACTAACAGGAAGCACAGTGGAGAGAAGCCATATGTGTGCGATAGATGTGGGCAGAGATTTGCCCAAGCCAGCACACTGACCTACCATGTCCGTAGGCACACTGGAGAAAAGCCTTATGTGTGTGACACCTGTGGAAAGGCATTTGCGGTCTCTAGTTCTCTTATTACTCATTCTCGGAAACATACAGGTAAGAGTTACATACAGACTGGCTGCAGTAAGAAAACAGATAAAAGAATGGGAATTGGGCTCTTATCAAAGGTAGATTATAGACTTCTTAGTTAGATATCTACATTTGGTATTTTTGGAGCTATGTTCATGATTTTCACATAACTCTTAGATTAAATACAAGGTAGGTGAAAGTTTTATCTTGTAGCTTAGGTTTGTTGAAGTAGGATAATTCTGAAGATAATATATGAATTGAATTGAGACATTTTTTTTTAAATATTTATTTATTTAGTATACAATATATCCCTTTAGGCCAGAAGAGGGCACCCGACCTCATTACAGATGGTTGTGAGCCACCATGTGGTTGCTGGGAATTGAACTCAGGACCTTTGGAATAGCAGACAATGCTCTTAACCCCTGAGCCATCTCTCCAGCCCCGAGACATCTTTTTTTGACTAGAGAAAACCTCGTTAACCTTTTTTTGAGAATTTTTTTCCTTTGAATAAGCGTATGAAGGGGGAATTAAGCTGGAGGTGGGTTAGACAACTTGTTTTGTGACCTGGGGCCTCCTTTGCATAGACACTTTGAGATTTGGAACACAGACAGATGTATCAAGTGCAAATTGCCAGTTCTGAAACCAAGGGACCCTTCGTTTGTAAGGTGCACTGCTAATGATCTTCCTCACATGTTTATATTCTTCTTGGATAATAAAGTAGAAGCAAAATTTGAAATGTGGCTTTAATTTTTAATTTTTTTATTTTTTGGGGGGTTTTAAGAAACACATTGCCCAGGAGATCTCTTCTAGGAAAGATAAGACATTTGCAGAAGTAATGTTTTAGTATGGGAAAAATATCAAGCTAGATAGATGATATAAAACTATAGTTTGTTATGTTGGATTACTGAAAATGCCTCTAAGATACAATGTAGAAAGGCTTTCATATAGATATTTTTAAAAGCTTACTTTAGATCACTTGTAATTGATAATATTACATTGGTATAGTACGCCACTTCGCTATCTTTTATTTTCCATCTAGGTGAAAAACCATACATATGTGGTATTTGTGGGAAAAGTTTTATTTCCTCAGGAGAGCTCAACAAACACTTTCGATCCCATACAGGTCTGTGTTTAGGGAGAACGTATCATTTTTTGTTCTCTCTTAATTCCTTTGTATGTAAACCTTGACTTTGAAACCATTGTGGGCTATATAGTTTCTAGTCATAACTTTGTGATAATAAGGTTTTAATGTATACATGTCAGGTTTTTATTTGTTCATTTCTTTATTTTTTAAAGTTGTTTAGAGTATAATTTAAACTTGGTTAAGAATTGTGTAGATTTTCCAAGAAATATGACAGATGTCTATTAAACAAAAATGTTTGTTGCAAATGAATAAATACATAAAAAAGATGAATAGATAACACCAGGGAGCTGTCAGAATTAGCAGGTGGTGTTCTTATATGCAAGTTTCCAGAATAGATTATAATATCAACATGTTTATTTTAACATGTAATATGTAAATAGCATGAAGAAAATGTTGAATATTAAAAATTAAAAGAAAGGAAAATGCTACTTTTAAAATATACTGTTCATTTCTTTTCAAAAACCTGTCTTCATAATTCTTGTCCAGAGTAATAGGAGGGTCTTGGTGAATTCATTGCAGCTCCTGTATCCTCATGTTCCTTGGTTTTGGGGTAAGGCATTACGTGGTTCTTCAGCCATCGCCCCACCCCCGTAGTGCTGGAGAGCAAACTCAGAGCCTTACAGGTGCTGGGACTGCAGCCTGCCTTTCCAGTACATCCCAGCCCAAACAGTTCTTATTTGAAAGCACTTATTTATATTGTAGAATATCGTCAGTCTTCCTTGGAAGACTTCCTCATTGTTGAGGTGTATGAGAGCCAAAATTATAGCTATACTTTTTCCTAGTTCTGTAGCCAGATTTTAGCATATGAATGGCATCTAATATGTATCTGATAGCAGTAAAAAAGATTATTTTTTGAGAATTTCAGATAATGAACATGCTTAATTTCCCTGTGATTGGCTTCTGCTTCCTATAAAGTAAAGTGAACCTGTGACTCCGGTTCTCCTCTCACTCAATTCCTGAGATTGGCTTCTACTCTCTATAAAGTGCACCTTTGTGTCTAGGGTTCTTATCTCGCTGTCACAACCAGTGATTAAAGTGACTTTTTCGCTTTATTTGTAGAACATTGGATAGTTTTGTGTCTGCTGGCATGTTGAAAATACCAAGTTTTTAAAGTTTTTATCTTGTTTTTCAGGAGAACGGCCATTTATCTGCGAATTATGTGGAAATTCTTACACAGACATTAAAAATTTGAAGAAGCACAAAGCAAAGGTCCATTCTGGTGAGTGCATGTGCTTAAAGCCTGCGCTGCCCTCTGGTGGGGCCGGAGCAGGTCAAGAGACATTTCAGCAGTGTAAGTTAGGTGTTTAACACTAGATGTCCGCAGACGTGGTCCATGCTCATCGTCTAGGCAGGTAGTTGGAGCAGAAAGAAAGACCAGCCTGACCACAAATCTAGTGAAACCCTGTCTCAAGCAACAGATAGAAAATCCCAAAGAAAACAGGGCTCAAGGCTCCTGTGCTTAGGCCTAATAACCTAAATTCGATTCCCAGATCTTACAGATAACAGGAGAGAACAATTTCTTGAGAGTTGTCCTCTGACACGCATATATACACTAACACACACACACACACAAAACAAATAAATAAACTGAATTTTAGAAAACAAAAAGCAAAACATAGATATATACATAAAAAGTAGCTTTTTAATTTACAGAAAATTTGTCTTTCCAGTTCTTTTGAAATATTGAACTTTAGTTTTTTAAAAAGAAAACACAAAATCTCCAGGGTCTGGAGCGGTGGCTCAGCACTGCTGCTCTTAGAGTCGTAGCACTGACAGGGCAGCTCACAACTGTTTTTAACTCCAGTTCCAGGGGAGGGCTCTGATGCCCTCCCTCTCTACTGGCCCCACAGGCATCAGTTACACTTGCAGGCAAAACACTCGTACATATAAAATAATAATAATAATAACAATAATAAAATACTTCAACTATTTCCTCCTTTAAAATTATGATTTGCCAGCCGGGCAGTGGTGATGCACATTTTTAATCCCAGCACTCAGGAAGCAGAGGCAGACAGATCTCTGAGAGTTTGAGGCCAGCCTGGTCTACAGAGCAAGCTCCTGGACAGGCTCCACAGCTATACAGAGAAACCCTGTATCTTAAAACAAGCATGTATGTGTATATGCATACATACGTTTATACATACACACACATGATTCGCCGCAAAGCATGGTGGCACATATCACACACTGAACTTAGAGGACAGGTAGGAAGATTGTAGTTTAGTGTGAGCTACATGGGCATCCCTGCCTCAGAACAAACCATGACTTCTGAGTAGTTTCAAAAACGAAAGTTAAGGGGCTGGAGAGATGGCTCAGAGGTTAAGAGCACTGCTTGCTCTTCCAAAGGTCCTGAGTTCAATTCCCAGCAACCACATGGTGGCTCACAACCATCTGTAATGGGGTCTGGTGCCCTCTTCTGGTCCGCTGGCATACACACAGACAGAATATTATATACAAAATAAATAAATAAATAAATAAATAAATAAATAAATGTAAGTTAATATAAGCAAGCTAAGTAGCATTACTCTCCAGAATGCGGTCTCGGTGATTCAGACAGTGGTTAGAAAGAAAAGAGCTATCGTGAAGAAGAGCCTAGAAATGTGGAAGGAAATAGAACTCTGGTAGCTCAAAAATGCTCCATCAATGTAGGCAGCCAGAGTGCAGACTTGTAGGCCTGTGACTCACTGTACTTACGGCATTCTACCAAGACGAAAAGTATCACAAATATGGAGATGATGATAATGGGTGTGATGGAATACTTACCTAGCATGCATGAAGCCCTAGGTGCAATATCCAGCTCCAAAAACTAAACATTCTGTTAATAAGTCATTGTAAGGGTTAAGGCAGAAACCTCTGACAGCCGCAATGAGTGTTCAGCAGTCTAGTTAATATCTACAGAGTACACATAACTGCAGGGCAGACAGAGTTGAGCAAGAGCTTACAGCGTGGATGTAACTCCAGAGATCTAACTGAATAAGATTGTCAGACAAGATGAATACAGGTGCTAACTAACTAAGAGTTCTTCTGAAGCATCGGAATGGGCTTACGTTTAACCTAGACATGGCAGCCCATGCCTACAGTCCCAGCACTCAGGATGCTGAGGGAAAAAAGTGGCTGACTGCAAGTTCAAAGCCAGCTTGGGCTGCATAATGACAGTATCTAAAAAGGGGAAGGACTGTCAGAAAAGAAAGAATTTATTCTTACGAAGTTGAAGAGAGAAAAGTTCAGAAAATGAAGATAGCAAGATGGGTCATTTCAAGCAGAAGACATTGTGATGAGTCACCAAGATGAGACAGCACAGGTTGTTTGTTGACTGGTTAGGCTGAAGAAGACAGAATTGCAGCGTAGTGAGACAGGTGATGTACTGTTAGCTGTCTGCTGAGGCTGCTGGAGTCCTGTCAGCATTTCTGGGGTGGCAGCAACATGTTAAAAGCAGTAGTAAAGTCAAGCAAAGGTGCATCTTTAGTCAGTGTGACAGTTTCTCACCTCACGAGAAACGGTAAGCATTGTACTGCAGACTTAAGCCACAGAATAACAGAAACTGCTTATTAAAATCGCCAGTGTACAAAGGTTTATTTACTTTACTGCCCGCGTTTGGAGGGAATTAGAAAAGTTTAGCTGAGCATTTAGCCTCAAGGAATGTCTAACCCAGTTAAGGATGTGAGGCACGACTGAATAGAGTGTTAAACAAGAGTAAGAGGAATGGGTGCCACAGGTACGAATATGAAATTTGATAAATATGTAATAAGGTAGATGAGAAAAAGTTCACCCAGGTTTCGAATGTTAAACCTATTTATGTACTGGTATTTGTGCTTGACTCTACTCTTGAAGCCCAGATATGCCCAACACTAAGTTTCAATACAATCAGGCACATTGGTGAGAGAGAAACAGGTCGCACATGGGTTTGGAGACTAAGCATAATTTCTAGGACTTGTAAGTAGATTGATTAGCCTACCTCAGACAATTCTTTAGTTTGTATTGTTAAAGACAGGATACTTTCTGACTTCCATTTCAGGTGCAGATAAAACTCCAGATGGCAGTGTAGAGGACCATGCTTTAAGTGAACAGGATCCCACACAAAGAAGTCCTTTGTCAGAAACTCTAGACGTGAAGCCTTCAGAGATGACTCTCCCCTTAGCGCTTCCACTGGGAACTGAAGACCATATGCTTCTGCCTGTCACAGACAGTCAGTCTCCAACGTCTGACACACTGTTGAGGGCAACTGGGAATGGATACTCAGAGCCACAGTTGATTTTTTTACAGCAATTATATTGACTTTGAGGGCATGGAACTGCTCAGACATCCCTGGTAGTAAACAAACATCTCTGGTAATGTGCGTATTCATATTAATCCCCATTCATTTGAGCTGTGTGGCCATTAGGTTATGTGTAGAAGTAAAAGCACCTGACTCTGCATCCATCGGTGCTCATGTTGGTTTTGGTTCTCATTGTAAACAGCCTTTCAGGGAGAGACTTCCACTGTGGCAGCACTATTTTGGATGGTAAGTTTTAGACACTGTTAAAGCTGCCTTAATTCCATTCTTATTTTTGACTTCTTTGTTCCTGAGGTAAAATCTGACCTGTGGATTTTTTTTATTGTTCTTTCCTAACTGTTTAAGCAAATCTACAGTACTATCAACTTCAAAGTGCTTCTGTTTGTAAATCCTGTGGACCAGTATATAAACTGTTGGGGGGGGGGTTAAATTTCATATTTATACCTATGAAAATTTAGATACTAAGGAAGAATTGTGCTATTTATTAATATATTCCTTTAGAGGTAACTTTTCTAATAGAGCCAAAAGAAGTATTTCTCTTAAAACCCAGAAAAATGTATGTACATTTTTGTTCATTTAGAATGAACTTAGTACTCTGGACAAAGCCAATAGTCAAATCAGTTTTTGTTTTGAGTTGAGACTATATTTTTTTAAATAGATATTTGGTGTTTTTAAGTGGTCAAAAGACGGTTTTGAAATTTGATTCATTTTATATTTTATTAGATTTTTAGATTATTGGAAGTGAATATATAACAAGTTTGAAAATTTTGATAAACTTATCTTTTATCGGATATGCACTTTTTAAAATAAATGTTCTAAAAGGAATTTTCTAGATATAAAACACATACTAGAAATCACTTGGCTTCTCAATTTGATATTATTGCATAGAAAAATCAAGAAACTTGAGTAGCTTGCCTAAAGCAACACACACACAAATAGGATTACTATCCTAACTTCAATTATAAGCTACACTTTTTGATTATCAGTTTATTTACCATTTTATATTTGAGTTTTCTATAAGTATGGGCTTTTAAATTTTATACATCAAACTACAACTTTTGGTTGTTGGCTCTAGCTTCGTAGTGGTCCTCTCATTCCAGGAGGACGTAGAGAATTCAGTGTCACCCATCCTAGACGCTTGCTGCCACTTTCCTCCATGTTAATTTATTTCACTGCCTCACCCTTGTATTTTAAATTACAGTGTCAGAAGGTTAGTTCCCGTAGGACTGATAAAAATCGCGACTATTTCTCATTTCTGCCATAAGTTAGTTATGCTTACTTGTTTTCATGATTTAAACTACACTGAAATAAATTCAATATGTTTACCAGTATTGAATTCTTTAGTCATAATTCCCTATTTGGGTTCAAGTCTCAGAAATGAGAAGACATAATAAAAGCACTCGGTTCTTCTAGACTGAAGCAGCAATACCTTTTCTAGAGCATATAGTGTTCTCACAGTAAATTACCACCAGTGAACAGACTTAACTGGAGAGAGTGTGAAATAACCACCTTTGTGTAATGAACTTATTATTTTACTATTAGCTAAGAAATCTGTGTGTATGTTAAATGAGCATTCTGAGTTTGAATAAAATTTGAAGGTTATGAAATGTTCAGCTAATTATTCTGGTTTAAGATCAATAACAATTTGCTGGAATGTAACAAGACTAAAGAAAATTTGAGAGTCAACCCCTTTTAACAAGTTTGCCCAAGTGGAGAGGTTATGTGTAATTCACATCTTCATTCATCCAAGCGTTTAATTCTTGGGGCCGCCAACCAGCTCCCAAATAAAGACATGGAGACTTATTTGAATTATGAATCCTTGGCCTTAGTTTAGGCTTGTCCCACTAGTTCTTAATGATTCCATGCATCCACGTTTGCCTCAGGGCCTTTTACCTTTATTTCATTCTGTATGTTCTACTCTTCTGATTCCTCCATATCTGTCTGTCTGACCCCTGGCATCGCTCTCTGCTCCCCTAGCCTAAATAACTTCCTACTTCCTCTCCCTGCTGGGAAGTCCTATCCCTCCTCCCTTGGTGTTAGCAGTTCACCTTATTAGACCAATAAGGTACCTTAGGCAGGCAAGGTAAAACAGCACACATCGTAACACAGTTAACAAACGCAATACATTTTTGCATAGTTAAACAAGTATTCCGCAACATAAACAAATACAGTACATCTTTGCATTTTTAAAGTGCTATAACTGCCATAGTAGCACGTATGTGCAGTCACAGCATTCTGTAAAGTTGAGACAAGAATACTAAAAAGATTCTAAAAACTGCTATGATGATGTCATAGTTATATAAGGGCAAAAATTGCCCAGCTTTCTCAAATGTAATGATAGTCTTTTTGTATTTATCTTTTTAAATTTTCAGCTAGTTTCACTTTATAGTCCAGACTGCCCTAGCTCTTCTGTGCAGCCTAAGGTGCCCTCATATTCAAGACTGTCCTCCCTCATCCTCCAGACAGGTAATACAATGGCTAACCTGGTAATTAGCATTTTGAAAGCTTCCAAATTTGTCATTTTCAGTATTTTATATGATGGCAATATGGAATAGGTAAGTTTTCTTTTTAATTTGCATTACCTGCATAGCTAAAAATTTTAAGTTGATGTGGCTTTAGTTATCATTTGCTCTTCTAGAATTTCATGTGAAGAAAGCTGAAAGCCTGGTGTTCTCTCTTCCTTTTTCAGTACTATGCTGTTCCTTATTCGAGCCTGTGTGTATTGTAGATGTATCTGGTCATCACTCTAACACACAGAATCCCTGGGCTAAGCACTTTGTTTTGTTGTGATGTAGTGTTTTGGGAAAGACCTGTAAGTATTATAGAAGGTTTTGAAAGTCTTTAAAATGATGAATATCTTAGAAACTATGCTCTAATTTTGTTTTGTATTTGTATTATTTAACTCTAGTGTTAGCTTTTAGACTTTTTATAAAAGAAACTATAGATTATATATTATATGAATTTTGCTGTTTATCAAGGTTTATTTTGGGGTTAAGCCCACTAAACCTCTCAGGGTCCAAAAAGATTCACTACAGCAGGGGAAGCTGGCTGGGGAAGCAGCCCGGCTGACTTGAGCACTGTCCTCCTGCTTGTTTCTTTATTGCTTGGGGGAAGGAAGGGAAGGAGGGGGGAAAGGGGGCTGTGCTCCACAAAAGCTTTCAGTTTTTTAGGCATACAGACAAGTTAGCCGTTCTGTAGGCGGTAACAGTAGTATCAAACATGCATTTTACAGAATCAAAAACAAAACAAAAAACTGTGGGCCTGACAAGGAGGCATCTTACACCTCAGACGGGGTATGGCTGTGAAGCTCCCTGATAGCTGGGAACACAGCCTTGGTAGCCAGGGCCTGGGTGGGAGGCAAGGTGCCTGATTTGCCTCAGTGTAGTTGTCTGAGTTAAAAGGAATCTCGTTTGAGGCTTGCTTTTGACTCCAGCAGGATGTCCAAGTGAGAATTCTCCTCTCTGAAGCTAGTTTTAGCAACTCAGGCCTTTTTCCAGTATAAGCAGTTCATTAAAATGTTAATCAAAACCAAGGTGAAGGGTAATAACAGCATATTAGCGGTTTGTTAAGGTAGAGCAGACCAGTAGATTACACCTGAGTTTCTGTTAGAGCAGACATACTGCCTCCTGTTTAGGGCTCCTTTCTTATCAGTGAGTGCTGTCAGTAAAGAAAGTTGTGGGCACTAGTTTTATGTGGATTTGGGCCATGAGAACAAAGGTTTGACTGAGTGAATGCTTTCACACCAGGGCTTCAGAGTGTGGGGAAGGCATTCCGTTGCCCAAAGGAAAAGTCGGATGTACACTGCTGGATGCAGTAGGAGGGAGAGATGCCGTGATTTCTACAGAATTCACAGTGACCTAGCCAAAAGACAGGTGTTCCCACAGCTCTGCTGAACGGCTTTTCTGTGTGAATACACTTCCCGTGGGTCTGTCTGTTGGTCTGCCAGCTGTACATTTGCTCACCACAGCTGTTGAATAGTATTCGTGTTTAATTCCATGGGATCATTTCAGTAGACCATTTTAGAAAGCTTTTTCAAGATGGAAAGTTCTGTCAGTTTATTGCAAAAATAGTTTATTGTTTCTGTACATTTTAATCCTACAGGACTGGCACTACCAGAGTAGTTAAAGCAGGTAGTTAATTATATACACTAATTTTTAAAATATCTTAGGCCAATAGTTGTAATGCCTTTACTCCTATCGGAGTGGCGTTTAAGAATAATGACATCCATACCCGCTCAGCTTCATCCACTGAGTCAGACGGTGCTGGGCAGGTGTACTAGAAAAGCCCTGCAGCTGATCTCAGCATGTCCCATAACCCTGGAGCTGTCATTCTGAGCACTCCTGGTGCTCTTTGAAAAGCACTTAAAATGGAATTCTTGAAATAGATTTTTTTATCTTTTACATGGAGATTTTAGTCTATTTGGCTGGAAATACCACCAAATAAAACAACTAAGTTGTGTTTTTCACTTACTCATTTGAACAACAATGAAATTGAGTTATAGGAACATTGTTTTTGTATGTTTGAGACAAGGTTTTACCGTGTGTAACTGTGTTGAGCTTGGATACATCAAATAGCCCAAAGTAACCTGAAGTCACCGTGATCTTCCTGCCTTAGACTCCTCTGTCTTGGGATTATAGCTATGCATTCATCTCTTGAGACCATGGTGTCTTTTGCCCTCTTCAACCTTTCCCCCTATTTACTGATGAAAGATTTGCTGTATTTAAGGATTTATCATATAAACATAGTAACCTTCCTGAAAATGTACTAAAGCAAGTAACTCTATCCACCTTACAGTTAGGTGAGAAAAGTCAACAACAGAAAAATAAGCCCTAATGCTGAGTACAGTACAGGAGGTTAAGAAAGGAGGTGTGAGGGGTCAAGAGCAGTGGAATGGAGAGAGAAGGGGCCATTGCTCACAGGCAGACAAGTGAAGTGATTGGCGGAAGTGACATGTGGCCGATGGAAGAGGAGCTAGGCAGAATGCAGAAAGGGTCTGATGAGAAGCACCCATACTTAATTATTTGAAATAGTTTTTTGGATAGGGTGACATAGCCACATTTACAACCCACGATATCACACCCTCTGGTGGTTGACTGCTGGTTTGTGACCTCAGTTGACCCAGTGCCTTACCAAGGAGAAGTGGTCCTTAGGCTGGCAGACGGTTGCATTCCCAAGAACTCGGGTCATGAAATGCAGCAATATTAAGTAAGATAGGGAAATAACAAGGCCCTTCAGAATTGGCCTGGACGTCAGTGGAGACAGTCCAAGTCTACAGGAAGTGAAGTGTACTAGAGAAGCTGGTGTTGTAACCAAGAGATGACGTCTCAGACAGAGACACAGTGACCCCGTTTCATAGAGCAGCATGAAGGTGGGAGTGTGGAGGGTAAATAAGGTCAGCATTATTAGGCTTGGCTTTGCTTTTTTCCTTTTTTATGCTATGTATTCTGATCATTGTTTTGCCCTCCCTCTAATCCTCCAAGCTCCTCCACACTTCTCTCTACCTGTATCCAACTCCAGGCCCTTTGTCTCTTTCTTAAAAAAAATGAAAAAAAAAGGAAGAAAGAAAGAAAAAGACACAAAAATGGAAGCCAAAATATACAGCAAAAGACCAAATAAGACAGAAAATACCCAAAAAAATCAATTTGAGACAGTCTACAAAAAAACAAAAAACCATATAAGTTTTTGTACGTTTGTTTGTTTGTGTTTTTAAACAGGGTTTCTCTGTTAACGGCACTGGCTGTCCTGGAACTTGCTTTGTAGCCCACACTGGCCTCAAACTCACAGAGATCCACCTGCTTCTGCCTCCTGAGTGCTGGGATTCCAGGCGTGCACCACCACCACACAGCCTCCTGATAGCTTTTTGTGTCGGCCATCTAGTACTGGGCGCGGGGCCTGTCTTGAGGTGAGTGGGTGTTGGTAGCGGGTAGCTTCTTGGTTAGGGGTGTGAGCCCATCTGCTGCCTCTCTCAGCGCTGGGACCCTGTCTGACTTTAACTGTGCAGGCCCTGTGAGTACTGCCAGCCTTTGAATTCTTGTGTGCACCAGACCTGTTGCATCTGGAGGATACTGTTCCCGCGGAGTCGTCTTCCTCCTGAGGTGGTATGCAGAGGGCATTCTAGTGCCATGAATGCTCATCAGTATGGGGAAACCCTACAGCTAGGAGTGTTCATGACGGTGGGTGCTGTCTGCTGCAATAGGGCCTTACCATCAGTTTGTAGAGAGTAACCAATAGTCTGAAGTCGCTTGAGTTGTTTGGGGGTCTCCATAGGACCCTCTGGCCGACAACTGAATTGTATCTAATCCATCCCTGGAACTGGAAGTTTCACTTGGTGGTAGAATATGTCTAGTTGGGGCATTCTCTCTCCTGTTCGGTGACTTCATTTAGACTTCTTTCATGAATGTATATGTTTTAAGAAGTTTCTATAGTAGTGGGGTTCTTAGTGTTAGCTGTCCCTCCTTCGCCTCTCTCTTCCTCGCCCACCCCTTCCCAGTCAGTCCTCCCACTCTAGGCCCCTCCCACTGCCATCTCTTCTTAACAGTATATTCTATTTCTCCTTCTTTGGGAGATCCTCTCCTCCCCACTAATCCCTTACTTGATACCTAACGTCTGGTTCTCTGGGTTATAGCACACGTATCACAGACTTTTAAGCTAAATTTCACTTATGTGTTCTCTAGGAAAACACCTGATAGAATGAATATATGTGTGTGTGTGTGTGTGTTTCATATGTATATCAAAATATATATGGGGTTTATTTGAGTGCTTACAGACTGTGGCCTAGCTAGTTCAACAATGCTGTCTCAGAATCCTGAAAAAGTACACTTTAATACCAGTGAAGGAATGAACTTGCCTGCAAGAGTGAGGTCAAGCAGGCAAAAAGCAAAAGTGTCCTTCTTTCATGTCCTTTATATAATCTGTGGCCCAGATTTAAGGTGGATCTTCTGACTTCAAATGGTATAATTAAGAAAAATCCCTTCTAGTGTGCCCAGGTGCTTGAGGTTTAGTTAAATCCACATGTTGACAGTCCAGAGCAGCCATCATAACATGTAAGATAAACATACCATGTTTATCTTTTGGAAGTCAGCATGACGTTTTTCTTAGCTCCGTCTGTTTACCTGAGGATTTTGTACTGTTTATCATCTGAGTAGTATTCTGTTGGATGAATACACCATGTTTTCATTATCCATTCATCTGTTGATGGACATCTAGGCTGTTTTCAGTTTCTGCCATTATGAATAGAACAGCAACAAACATGCTTGAGCAAGTGTCTCTGTAGTAGGATGTAGAGTCCTTTGGGTATATGCCCGAATGTGGCAAATCGGATTTCCAGGTATAGCTTCCTGAGGAACCACCACACTGATTTCCATGGTAGCTGAGACAGCATTGTTGCACTCCCTGCAGCAGTGAATAAGTGCTCCCCTTATCCCACATCCTCAGCAGCATGAGCTATTGTGTTTTATTGATCTTGCCTATTCCGAGTGGTATCAGATGAAATCTCAAGGTTGTTTTAATTCGCATCTCTGATGACTAAGTGTTGAAACGTTGAAGTGTTTCTCAGTGATTTCTATTTTGTCTTCATATTATTTTTAAGGTGTGGCACTTAACTTTTTGCCTTCAGAGTTAAATCATTATTAGTATAATGTGACTCATGACTTTAATCAGCTATATTTAAGCAGGATCTCAGAAGATGATTGCTAAAAGGGAAGTAGAAGTTATGATACGTTGTAATTTTATTCAGTATAAGATGTAGAGAGGAAGTGGAGTTCTCCTGCGGAACTTGTATATCTCCTCAAGCCCTTGCCTGACTAAGGTAACTAAGGGTTAGCCTAGAGGGAAGCAGCAGCTTAGCCTGCTCTCACTGGCCTGCTCATCTTTTGGAAGAACGCTTTCTGTCTTATCTCTCAGATGGTATCCAGATGTAGAAAGGGGCCTAAATGACAATAGCAGAATAAATGGGTCTGAGCATTCTGCTGGCCTCTGAGGTAGTAAACAATGATGTGAGATTTCCCTCTGTGTGCTGTGATTACCATTAATGAGTAAGAAACTGCTTTGGACCTATAGAAAGGCAGAATTTAGCTAGGCGGGAAAAACTAAGCTGAATGCTGGGAGAAAGAAGGGCGGAGTGAGAGAGATGCCATGGAGCTGCCACCAGAGATAGACGTGCTGATAGGCTCACAACCTCATAGTGATATACAGATTAATAGAAATGGGATGTAAGAGTTATTCAATAAGAAGCTAGAGCTAATGGGCCAAGAATTGATTTAATTCATATAGTTTTTGTGTGATTATTTTGGGTCTGGGCAGCCGGGAACCAACAAATAACCTATAAAATTGCATCATCAAAACTTTCCTAAAAAAAAAAAAAAATGACTGGTTCCTTCCCAGAACCAGTAGATGTCTGCTGAGCTGGCCTCACTCCAGTGACGTGTGGCCTGCTCATTAAGATGCCGTTTTTAGTAGTTCAGTATAGGTCCAAATGCAGGTTGGTCATCTGTACCCATCTCGTGAGAGCCCTACTGTAGCACCTAGGAGTAGACCGAGACCTGAGAAAGCAAACTGCATTGCTAAGGGATTTGAGTATCTAACCCTGAAAGGCCATCTCTTGACTGACTCAGTAGACCCTCACTTGGCATATGATGGAATGCTTCTCCAGGGCAGTAAGATGGGTTACAGTTAACACTGATAACAGTGGATTGCACTAATAGTGAGTGAACAAGAGCCAGACACAGAAAGGGAGTATAAACCCAGGATAGCCACTGTCTTTGCAAGGAAGCTTTCTATTTTCTTGTTTTATTGGTATTGACACCTGTCTGCAATGCCTAACAGTCTGTGTGGAATACTTTTGAACTTTGAACTTGGGAATCTCCTGAAATCCACTGGGAGTTTCTGAGCTGCATCTTTTCTGCCATACACTTTGGTTAAGATGTCTTTAGTGATCTTTGCTTATTATTCTATTGTCTGTGTTTGTGTGTGTGTTTGTTACTTGTTTTTCATTATAAAAAGAATTAGAATAGCTCCATGGTTTCTTTGGATTGATTATTTAGTCTCTGTATTAAGAATCAGTTTTTTCTCAACAAGGGGAAAGTACACAGAGTTTAACAAATTTGATAAAAATAACTTGTTCTAATTTATAGAAGAAAAATAGACTATAAAATATTAGTCTCTCAAAATGATGAGGCAAGTGTATGAGAACGATTTTCACGCTTGTTTCTTATAGATGTTGCCCAACTGGAACAAGAGCAAAGCCTGCGTTAGACGAGTGTTCGTAAGCATTGCCATAAGTTGGTGACCAGTAGTAATGCCTTTTAAGGCCATTGGAGACCTCTGCGAGGTAGACACGTCCATCCACCACATATGGCTCCACATCTGTACTGTCTGGCTTTAGCCGGCCACTCTCCATCAAATCTGAATACGCCTAGGATTTTTAGAAAACTGTCATTAGTAATATCATTTATTCAGTTTACAGTGATTGTGTAAACACATAATCAATTTAGCTGTGCTATTTTGTAGATTAAAATAAAAATTCTTTGCTGGGCAATGGTGGCGCACGCCTTTAATTCCAGCCCTCAGGAGGCAGAGGCAGAAGGATCTCTGTGAGTTCAAGGCCAGCCTGGTCTACAGAGTGAGTTCCAGGACAGGCTTCAAAGCTACAGAGAAACCCTGTCTCAAAAAACCAAAAAATAATAAATAAAATATTCTTAATAACATTGCTGAATTTCAGTATTATTCTTGATATAAGTAAATTGTATTATTTGTACATAATGAAAGCATAATGTTATAAAACTGATTTCTCAGTTTTACCATGTAAGTAAGGCATTCTTTCATATGTAAGTCCTTGTGAATCTTAGTTAATTCCCTGTAATGGTAATTTTGTGATCCATGGTCACATTTTTCATGTACCCTTAAGAAGTGGTGATAGGCAGAGTGGGGAGCCCCATGTGCTGGCACATGCCTGTATTCTCAGCTCTGCAGAAGCTGAGGCAGGAGGATGGCTGAGTTCAAGCCCAGCTGATTGCATAGCAAAATCCTGCCTTCCTCAAATAAATCTGATGATTAGTAGGACCTCACACCTCAGAATAAACAAACAAACCATAAATAAACAGCCCCATATGGAGTTCAGTTCAGATGAGTCCCCCGAAGTCAATATGGAAGTTTAGTTTTAAGAAAAGACAATTCCATAGTATTAGATGTGACCTACACTAAAAGAATTATTGTAGAGTTTTCTTTGTGTGTCCCTATGGCTTCTTGGTCTTAATTGTGTCATACACTCTTATGAGCTGTTTTGTCAATAAAGTTGCCATTGTAGAAAAATGGGAGAAATTTTGACATGAAAAGATTTCCAAGTTTGGTTTTGCTTTCTCCAACAGAAATTCATTACTTTTGGCTGCATAGTTTACGTAGCTTGTGCTGTGCGGACTCCCAGAGGACACGAGTATTTCTCTGAAGATGCTGGGTAGGTTTTTAGGGCACTTTTATTTTTGGCCATTCCTTCTACAAATCTTACGCTATTTTCCTCTTCTCCTTTCAAATGAGAGATTTTTTTTTCCACTATGCTTTCTGTCTCAAAGGGAGCATGATTCTCAGCAGCTCATGGAACTTTTTCCAAAGCAGACCACATACTCGAACACAACACGAGTCTCAACAGATACAAAAAAATTTGAAATACCATCCTGTGTCCTGCCGGACCACTATGAATTACTGCTATATCAACAACAACAGAAAGTTTGCAAATTCATGGAAACTGAATAACTTGCTACTGAATGAAAAGTAGGTCAAGACAGAAATCAAAAAGGAAATTAAAAACTTTTTAGAATTGAATGAAAATAGCCTGGCGGTGGTGGCGCACGCCTTTAATCCCAGCACTCGGGCAGAGGCAGGCGGATCTCTGTGAGTTCGAGACCAGCCTGGTCTACAGCGCTAGTGCCAGGACAGGCTCCAAAGCTACAGAAGAAACCCTGTCTCGAAAAAAAAAAAAAAAAAAAGAATTGAATGAAAATGAAAACACCATACCCAAATCTATGGAGCACAATGAAGGAGAGGCTATAAGAGGGAAGTTCATAGCACTAAATGCCTACATCAAAAAATTGGAGAAATCTCATTAGTAACTTAGCACACCTGAAGGCTCTAGAACAAAAAGAAAAAAAAATAGCATTCAAAAGGACTAGGTGGCAGGAAATAGACTCAGGGTTGAAATCAATAAAAGAGAAACAAACAAAAAACCAACACAATCAATGAGACAGAATTGGTTCTTTAAGACAATCAGTAAGACTGAAACCCTTGTTAAATTAACTAAAAGGTGGAGAGAGGAGATCCAAAGTAATAAATTTAGAGATGAAAAGATACTGATCCCAAAGAAATTTAGAAAATCGTAAGTACACACTTGAAATATCTGTGCTCCAGGAAATTGGAAAATTTAAAAGAAGCAGATAATTTTCATATGTACCATATACCAAAGTTAAATCAAGATCATTTTAAACAGACCTATAGCCCGCAGTAAAATAGAAGCAGTAATTAAGTCTCCAAGCTGGACCTGGAGAGATAGATGGCTCAGCAGTTAAGAGCCCTGGCTGCTCTTCTAGATGTTCTGAGTTCAATTCCCAGCACACACAAGGCAGCTCACAACCGTCTGTAACTGTAGTCCCACCCACGGTAACCAGCGCTCTCTTCCAGTGGGCATACATGCAGATAAAACAACCTTATACACAAAATACATAAACCAATCTTTTTGGTTAAAATGTCCCCTAACAACAACGACAACAACAAAAAAGCCCAGGGCCAGATGGATTCAGCACAGACTTTCAAGGAAGAATTAATGCCAATGCTCTGTCTCGCTAATAGAAGGGCCATTGTCTAATCCTTTTCTACAAGGACACATTTACCCTGATACCTAAACCACACAAAGAACCAACAAAGAGCACAAAGTCCACCCACCACGATTAAGTAGGCGCCATTCCAGAAATGCAGGGATGGTTAGGCGTAGGTAAGTAGTGTGAAGGACTCGGGTTCACATTCAGAACACTAAGTGCTACACAGCCTCTACAGTGTCCTATTCTTTGTGTTGATACAGGAGGAACTTTGCTACATCAAATCAGGTGTAATTTCTGTTCTCGTTTGGAGGAACTGGAAACTGACTCGGTGATCCTTAACACCTGTACAGAGTATCTGCTATCTTTCCGAGCAGCGACTTTGTTACAGTTTAAGTTAAAAATTGCCCAAAGTATACTGTGACACCATTCTTTGCATCCACATATAAAAGGAACTTAGAGGTATTGGAGAGCCCAGCAAAAGTCTGAATTGAAAACACTTACCACACATGTAGCCTCGTCGAATTTATTCCCCCAAATGTAGATATGAGATAATACGAGGTTTGTTTTCATCGACTGTGAAAGTGCAACGAGCCCTTCACCTTCTATCTTGTTGCTCACTATGGACAATCTGTTGAAAGAAAATAATCATGGAATTCTGAAATCCCACAAACAATCTTAAGTCAGCATCAGCACTTCTTAACTCCATCTTATTAGCAGGTTTTAATGTGGTCATCCAAATATTGGCTGTTTAGGTCCTTTAATCCAGGCAACCCATTTTCTATTAAATGTGTCATGGGCCCAGGAATGGTTCCAACATTTTGAAATTAGCCTGATCCCCCCCCCCCTTCATTAAGATTTATTTATGCATTTGGGTGCTTTGTATGTATGGCTGCCTGCCAGAAGAGGGCACCAGATCTCACAGAAGGTTGTGAGTCACCCTGTTGCTGGGAACTGAACTCGGGACCTTAACTCAGTGCTCTTATGCACTAAGTCATCTCTTCAACCCCTATTTGGTAAATGTTTGACTACATTAATACATTACATATGTAAGTATTGTGTTAAATACTTATGATTTTTTTTGTTAGAATTCAGGATAAATAAGAGTTTTCGGGGCTGGAGAGATGGCTTAGCTTGGAGCATCTGCCGCTTGTGAAAGGACCGAGGCTCTGTTCCCAGCATCTGCCTCGGGCAGCTCGCAGCAGGTTTAACTCCAGGTCCAGGGCTGTGATTCCCTCTTGGGCCTCTGTGTACACATTCGGTGCATGTGAGGACACATATGCATAAATAAAAGGAGAAATAAAGATTTTTTTTCTTATGACCTTGAATACACAATTACCCTATTAGATTCACCCAATTTTTAAAATATACTACTTAGAATTTTTACTTATTTTGATTAAATATAAAAGCCATACTAACGCTTTAAGACTCCTGTTGTGGGAAGTTAGAGTTTCACTGAGGTACTTTGCACCTGCGTTTTCTATTCTGTTAAAAGAAAGATCTATTACTTCCAGGGTAGTATTGCTTTTCAGTACCTCGGCCAAATACACCATTCCATCGCGAGTTATTTTATTGCTGGGGAAGGAAGCATATTTAGCAATATTTTAAAAACACAAAGGAGTATTCTTATATTCATAAAATACTTGAGACCATATAGTAAGCTTTTTATTTTCTGTTTGCTGAACTTCGAAAAATAAAAACTCCCCATGAGGGGCCAGAGAGATGGCTCAAAGGTTAAGAGCACTGACTGCTCATTCAGAGGTCCTGAGTTCAATTCCCTGAAACCATATGGTGGCTCACAGCCATCTGTAATGAGATCTGGCGCCCTCTTCTGGCCTGCAGGCATGCACACAGTCAGACCACTGTATATAATAAATAAGTGAATCTTTAAAAGAATTAACCATCCCAACATTTAAAAAAAAATCTCCATGAAATAATGCTCCCACCTGTCTAGCAATCAAGTTATCACAGATGTATTACAGTATAAGCTAACCTAATACAGCCTACAATAAAGTTGACCAACAGTTATGATTGATAGTCACTGAAAAGTGTCTGACATGTATGCACATTTGTGTAGCGTATCCCCAAGACTGAATCTTTGCATTACCATGTAAATTAACGCTCACCAGCTGACATCAAGGTAGCGCAGGCTGCTGTTCAGAGTCAGTGCACTGCACAGCTGCTGCAGGCCAAAGTTTTTCATGTCATGTTTACACATGTGCAGCTCAACAAGGAAGTGATTTTCTTTCAACATGTGGCCCATGTGAACTGTAGACTCTTCCTAAAAATAGGTAAGATCTTTTCTGAGTTTGAAATATTACTTTTCCATTTCAAGCGCATATATATTCTTGACGTTAGGTAGAATTTTGTTTTGTTCTGTTTCTTGGTACAGGGTGTCGTTATATAGCTAGGGCTCTGTTGCCCAGCCTCCTGAGGACTGGTGGTTACAGGTGTATGCCACCACATCTGGCCTTAAATTAGCTTGTTAAAAATATTACATTAAAGGCAAAACTAGACCGGGCGGTGGTGGCACATGCCTTTAATTCCAGCACTCAGGAGGCAGAGGCAGGCAGATCTCTGTAAGTTCGAGGTCAGCCTGGTCTACAAAGTGAATTCTAGGGCAGTTAGGGCTACACAGAGAAACCCTGTCTCCAAAAGCCAAAACCAAACCAGCAGCAAAAACACAAAGAAAAAAATATAGGAAGGTTGAACAGTGGTGGTCACACCTTTAGTACCAGCACTTGGGAGGCAGAGGCAGGCAGATCTCTATGAGTTCAAGGCCAGCATGGTCTAAGAGTGAGTTCCAGAATAGCCAGGGCTACATGGAGAAACCCTGTCTCAAAAAAAAAAAAAAAACCAAAACAAACATTCTATTAAGACTCTTAGTTTAGGGCTAGAGATATGGCTCACTGGGTAATAAGGACCAGTATTCATATAGAAGCCAGGCATGACCATATATATTCCTGAAACCTCATTGTTGGCTGGTAAGGATAGGATCATGGGAGCTCATGTCCAAACAGTGAGCTTTGTTCAGTAAGAGGCCCTGTCTGAAGGCAATAATGCAGACAGTAAATTAAGAAGACCTCTGGCATTCTCCTTGGACATCTGCACACACCCTCACAGGCACACACAATCACATACCACAGACACACATACACACAACAAAAAAGACTGCCATATTTGCACTTGACATCTTTTTTTAAAAAAAATAAAACCATCTACTGCCTCAGATCATCTTGTGTGTTTGTGTGTGTGTGTGTACTCGTGTGTATGTTTGTGTGTGTATTTGTTTGTGTGTGTGTGTGTGCACAAGGGAGTGGACCAGGTCTCACGGAGTAGCCTGGGCTGGCCTGGGAACTCATCATCCTACCTCGACCTCCCAAGAGTACTGGGATTGTGACGTGTACTGCCATGTGGAGGTTCCAAATGAAATGTGTACCTTCTTAGATGAGTAGCAGGAACTTGTAAAAAGTAGTAACTAAGTGACAGAAAAAGAGGATGGGTAATTTGGTTTACAGTGACAATAATAGTTATTTTTTAGAGGAAAACCAACAAAGCAATTTGTATATCTTATTTGTGTAAACCTTCCCCCATTCCCGTAGTATTTCCCTGGCTTTGTCACCGATCATCATCTTGATGGCTTAAGACCCAGATATTTCTCAGTCTTATTCTGTTTTGAGACCCTCAGCTCTGCTTTATCTGCCCGCCTTCCATCCTTTTATAGTCGTTTAAAGTTATGGAATAGGTCTGCTCAGTTCTAAAGTTTACAATCTAGATGTCACTAGGCGAAGGGCATGCATGTGCACACATATTTCCTCCTCAGGGATGATCAACACCAAGTAATTTTAAGTTTTTATCCAAAGCAATTTTGTTAAGAAGTCCATGTAACATACTTTGTGAACAAGTCACAGTACTTTCCTCATCTTTTTAAAAAATTGTTTAGACTTATTTGTGTGTGTGCATGCTTTGGCGCTTGTGTCTGCGCACCATGAGTGTGTCTGCGCACCATGAGTGTGTCTGCGCACCATGAGTGTGTCTGCGCACCATGAGTGTGTCTGTGCACCATGAGTGTGTCTGGTGCTTGCAGGAGCCAAACGCGAAAAACAGCACTTTAAAATGTGCTGCATCCTCAGTGACAGGAGGAGGAACAACAGTACAGGTGATTTTAAATTACGGATGATACTTTGAAAGTTCAAGGTTTATTTGAACAGTGGCCCATAAGTGCATTGTTTGAACCAGATAAAATGCTCCGGGCCTTTCTTTTGTCCTCTGTTGAGACCTGTAAAAGAATGGGTTCTTACTGTTTTTGTTTTGTTCTGTTTTATTGAGCTATATATTTTCCCCATTCCCTTCTACTCCCCTTCTACCCTCTTCCAAGGTCCCCATGCTCCCAATTTACTCAGGAAATCTTGTCTTTTTCTACTTCTCATGTAGCCTAGGTCCATGTATGTCTCTCTTAGAGTCCTCATTGTTGTCTAGGTTCTCTGGGATTGTGAATTGTAGGCTAGTTTTCTTTGCTTTAAGGGTTCTTATTCTTTATGAATTTTTCTTTTCTTTCTTTTTGGTTTTTTGAGACAGGGTTTCTCTGTGGTTTTGGTGCCTGTCCCGGAACTAGCTCTTGTAGACCAGGCTGGCCTCGAACTCGCCTGCCTCTGCCTCCCGAGTGCTGGGATTAAAGGTGTGCACCACCACCGCCCGGCTGAATTTTTCATTTTATCAGAGGGGGTGAGCATACGTGTGCGTGCACATGTCACAGTGTGCATGTGGGGGTCAGAGGACAGCAGACAAGAATCAGTTCTGTTCTTCTACCCTGACCTTCAACTCAGGTCGTCAGGTTTGGCAGCAGGAACTTTTTAGTCCCTGAAACATCTTGCCAATCCAAGTTCTTATTTCCTTAAGGAGAAGAATCTCACCCAAAATGATGTGGGGAAAGGCAGCCACATGGTCATCTTCCTCCAACAAGAGCCTTAATCTATAGACGGGATCAAGTTCAGACTTGCCAAACTATACATGCACTTGCGTTGTTTCAAGATGTAATGGTTGAGCCATATCAATACAGCAAATGATAAAACAGTGGAGACTGGGCTTCCCACATGGCTTCAAGCATACATACTCTCTTTCACCTAACTGTCGTACACAGGTTTACACAGAACCTAAGTTTCACAAGCTTGCTGCCTAAGTACCAGAAGCTAAATACTTGCAAGTCACCAAGAAGTGGCATAATTTTCCTTTAATACTTTTACAAGTATTAAAGTTCTAAGAATGCAGTGTATTCATGCACCATAAACCCCAGCTGGACCTTAGTCCAGTGCACAGTGTCATCACTTTGCATACTGACCTGTTCTCCATACAGTATAGGTCGGTTCAGGTTTATCGCCTTGATCACTTTGTTCTGAGTCAGCACTGTGGTAAATGCTATCACGCTTTGCAGTCCCTACAAACAGGCAAATCGATCGAGGAAGTTGACAGTGTATCAATCTCCCCGCATTACAATCGCAAGATAACTATCTGAGTTCTGATTAAATGGTTTGTACAAAAGTTAAAACATCCCTTCTCAGAACTGAGTTGTTGCCGTATTCCTCCACCCCACCCTAAAGTCTGCCGCGTGCATAGGGGAGTTCCTAACATTTCAGTGCCCATTTCCTAGGTGTGACCCTGGGCTTGTTCCTAAGTCCTTTAGGCTCCTCACAAATGAAGAGACAGACCCGTGGACCGCAGCTAAGTCTCATATGTATACATCCTGTGCAGGCATGTTTTTTACATTCTTATAGGTACATTATGTAAGTGCAACTGGGTAGGTCATTAAAACATTTATTTGTTTGTTTGTTTGTTTGTTTGTTTATTATGTATACAATGTTCTGTCTGTGTGTATGCCTGAAGGCCAGAACAGGGCACCAGACCTCGGTTGTGAGTCACCATGTGGTTGCTGAGAATTGAACTCAGGACCTTTGGAAGAGCAGGCAATGCTCTTAACCTCTGAGCCATCTCTCCAGCCCCATTAAAACACTTTTTATAGCTCCTGAAGGTCTCTCCAACTCTCTCACTGGAGGGCCTGCCCTCTCTCACCTTTGTGATGGACACACACACACATACACAGAGCCTGTGATGCTGGTAAATAGCTTTCTCTCACCACCTCTCATCCAGTTGGTCAATGGTCTGAACACCTGCCTCCAAAAGAAGCCTCCGATCAGCTCATCTCTGAATATCTGCTACACCTGCCCAAGCACCCCTTGCCGCAAACACGGACGGCTGCCCCAGCTCTCCCAGTGGCCCACTGGCTTCTCTTTGCTGCCCTCAACTTTCCTCAGAGAAACTGTGTCAGATTATGTCCCTCAGCTTCAAGCCTGCCCATGATTCACATTTATATCAATGTCCCATTCTCTGCCCCCACAACCTTACCATGAACTTCTGCTCTTGAGTGCACTCCTAACTCTGCTCACGCACCCACCTCCCTTGTGACCTCTTATAGCTTAATGTGGGAGGAGTTTGGTACTGTTTTGCTGTCTAATTAATTACACCCTGTTCATTTGGGTTTTATTTATTTATTTATTTTTGGTTTTTCGAGACAGGGTTTCTCTGTGGTTTTGGAGCCTGTCCTGGAACTAGCTCTTGTAGACCAGGCTGGTCTCGAACTCACAGAGATCCGCCTGCCTCTGCCTCCCAAGTGCTGGGATTAAAGGCATGAGCCACCACTGCCCGGCTTGGGTTTTATTTATTGTAGTACTGAGGACCGAGCCTAAGCTCTTATGCATGCAACATGTGGACTCAAACTCAGCCCTTTTTATTTATTTTTTTTTTTTTTATTATTTTGAGACAAGGCCTGGTGAAGCTGTCCAAACTGGTCTTGAATTCATTCTGTAACCCCAGGCTTCCTGACTCCTAAATCTTACCTCCTCAGGTGTCAGACATCCATCTCATCAAACAAAATTACCTCCTCCCCAACATCGGAGTAGCTGGTTTCCTTCAAAGTACTTTCCTCTGTTGGACATTTCTCCCGAGTAAACTACAAACCCTCATGAGGGCAGAGACTATCTCAGATTCATGGTTGCAACCTTTTAGTATCTCCAGTGACTGGTGTGTAAAGAGTGACCCTTGATTCACTGCTTCCCAGAATTATACGGGCTACATTTACCTTTAAAAACGTCCTTCCGCTCAGGAGGCAGAGGCAGGTGGATCTCTGAGTTTGAGGCCAGCCTGGTCTACAAGAGCTAGTTCCAGGACAGGCTCCAAAGCTACAGAGAAACCCTGTCTCGAAAAACCACAAAAAAGGGGCTGGAGAGATGGCTCAGAGGTTAAAAGCACTGACTGCTCTTCCTGAGGTCCTGAGTTCAATTCCCAGCAACCACATGGTGGCTCACAACCATCTGTAATGAGGTCTGGCGCTCTCTTTGGCGAGTAGGCATATATGCAGACAGAACACTGTATACATAATAAATAAAAACCTTTAAAAAAAAAAAAAACCCTTCCAACCCATTGCAGATTTTGTGTCCTGCTAATGTGGCATTAATCGGAGGTCATACAACAGTTTTAAAGGTCTCAAGATTCGAAAGCATGATCAAGAAAAGTGCAATTTAGAATTTGAAGGCATGCAAAAAATGCAGGTCTTATTATCTGGTGGATGAAGCCTCCAGAGCAGCTTTTAGCCTCAACACAGCTTTCCCAGGACAATGTCTTCATTGTGAAATAGTTTCTGTCAGAGGAAATTTATATTAATACCGGTGGAGTGGTATTTGTTGAATGTAAGTGAGCCTGTCTTTTCCTGTAAGTCACATATAGGTTAAGATGAGTTATGCTTAGAGTTTAGACATCTCTTTATTATGCTAGTTGTTATCTAATTCTGTGTTTAATATGATGTCTAAAACTTTATTTTATGTACAAGTGTCTTGCCTACATGTATGTATGTGTACCATGAATATATAGTGTCAATGAGGCCAGAGGAGGCACCAGGTCCCTTAGAACTGGAGTTACAGATAGTTGTGAGCTGCCACATGGGTGCTTGGAACAGTCCTCTGTAAAAGCAGTAAATGCTTCTAAGTGCTGGGCCATCTCTACAGTCCCTATAACCTGATTAACAGTCCACATCACCGTGTGAATGGAAAACCACATTTCCCACGGGGTAGAGTACCCATTGATAAATATCTTGTCAGGATAGCAGTATATGCATACAGTTCCAGCACTTGGGAAACAGGGACAGGAGAACTCTGAATTCAAGCTGGCTTGGGCTACATGGTGAGACCTTTGCTCGGGAACAAACTAGAAGAAACCCATCCTCTAGCTTCTTGCGCTGTTCCCCTGGGAGAAGAACCCACTGCGTGAACCGGCTCACCAGGTCGCAGTCGCCCAGGTCCAGTTTCTCCAGGGACGAGTTAATCTGCAGCATGGCAGCAAAAAACATGCCACCCGTATTGGCAATCTTATTTCCCGTCATCCTCAAGTATTTGAGAGTTTTGTTTTTCTGGGGAAAAAAAAAAAAAAAAAAAAAACTTAGTTGCTTAAATTTGAATCCACAAAATTCTCAATTAAATGAGTCAGGAGGTCGTATTACTATCTGAAATTTCATTTTTATAGAGAAAGAGTAAGATATATTCTGAAAAAGTAACATCTAATTTCTCATAATAGCTGAGTATTTTTTAAAAGATGACCAAGCAACAAACACCCAGGAAATGGGGGATTTTAATGAGCTTTCATGGAAACTCTGTAGGTCTGTTTCATAAGGAAAGCATATTCCTGAGCTGAAATTCACATGGCAAGAACTGACTGTTCTACAGTGTTCGATGAACTGACTGTTCTACAGTGTTCGATGCACTGCCTTCAGTCACCAGGCTGCGCAGCCAACACTCTAACTAGTTCCCGAACACTTCCCGTCATCCCTTGAAAGCTGCCCTGTATCCACTGTCCTTCCCCATGTCCCACATTACTCGTGTGTGTGCCTGTGTGTGTGTCTGTATGTGTGTATGTCTCTGTGTCTGTGTGTGTCTGTCTGTGCATCTGTGTGTGTGTCTGTGTGTATGTGTCTGTATGTCTCTGTGTGTGCATGTGTCTGTGTGTATGTGTGTATGTGCGTGTGTGTGTCTCTGTGTATGTCTGTCTGTGCATCTGTGTGTGTCTGTATGTGTGTATGTCTCTGTACATGTGTGTCTGTGTCTGTGTGTGTCTGTGCATCTGTGTGTGTATGTGTGTGTCTATGTGTCTGTATGTCTGTGTGTGTGCATGTGTGTGTGTCTGTGTGTATGTGTGTGTCTGTGTGTATGTGCATGTGTCTGTGTGTATGTGTGTGTGTGTCTGTGTGTGTCTGGATATCTGTGTGTGTGTATGTGCGTGTGTCTGTGTGTGTGTGTCTGTGTGTGTGTATGTGCATGTGTCTGTGTCTGTTAAGGATCGAAACCAGTGTCTCACATGTGCCAGGCCAGTCGTTCTCAACTTGTGAGTCGAGACTCCAGAGGGTAAAAGACCCTTTCACAGGGTTCACATATCAGATATCCTGCATACCTGATGTTTACATTGTGTTTCATAACAGTAACAAAATTGCAGTTATGAAGCAGCAACAAAATAACTATATGGTTGGGGTCCCCATGCCATGGAGTATTAAAGGGTCGCAGCACTAGGAAGGTTGAGAACTGCTGTTTGGCAAATGTTCTGCCATTGAGATATATCCCCAACTCCCATTTTTATATTATGTGTATGGGTGTTTGCCTGCATGTATGTACTTGCACCATGTATGTGCCTGGTGCCCATGGAGACCAATGGAGGATGTTGGATCCCGTGGAACTAGAGTTAAAGTCAGTTATGAGTTGCTATGTTGGTGCTGGGAACAGAATCCAGGTTTCATGCAAGAGCAGCAAATGCAGGAAAAAATAAAACAAAATAAAAACAAATAAATCTTAAAAGCAAAAATCCAACTGTTGTCTGAAAGTAGCTCACCTCGTTAGCAATGGCACAAGACTGAACACCATCTAAGAAGCAAGTACACACTGAAAATAATTTCAGAAACAGTGGCCTTCAGGCCAAACTTAGAAGACAGAGACCCCACATAATCATAAAGGGAACACTCCACCAAGAAGATACAGTGATTCAAATATACTGTATAACAAACACTACTGGACATAAAGTGGAAGGCCCAGATACAATGAGCTCTAGGCTCAGAAAACCTATCTCAGAAAAATTAGGTGGCCAGTGATAGAGGAAGACATAACATCAACCTCTGGCCTCCACACACACACACACACACACACACACACACACACACACGGAAAAGCAAGAACAACCCAAATCCAAAAGTGATGAAATGGACACTAAAAGGATAATCCATAGACTCCACTAAACAAAAAGTTGATTCTTTGAAAAGTTGAACAAGAGGAACAAACTCTTAGCCAGACTAACGAGAAGAAAGAGAACACTCTATGAAGTTAGTGATGGAAAAGGTTTGTTACAACAAGATGAAATCTAAGATTCTTAAGGAATATGTTGAAAGCATATTCCAACAAATTGGAAAGTCTGGGGGAAAAAATGAATGTTCTTAGGCACATGGGAACCACCAAAATTAAATCCAGAGGCTGTAAGTAAGGAAAGGATCCACATGGTCTCACACCATACATGGAAAGTCCTAAGTGGTCCACCCCAAAAAGCTGTTCAAACTGATAAGTCCAGGGAGAGCAAAATGCAAGACTTACCTAAAATCAATTCTATTTCTCTATTCTAGAAATGAATGACCCCAAGTAATGTTAAGAAAATAATTCCTGGGATCATGGGGACCATGGGAGAGGGCTGAAGGGAAGGGGAGAAAAAGTGGAGGTAGCGGAGAAAAATATATAGCTCAATAAAACCAATAAAAAATTTAAAAAATAATAAAAAACTAAAAAAATAGAAAAGAAAAGAATTCCAAGCCAAGTGTGGTAATAAGCATCCTTAATCCCAGCACTCAGGAAGCAGAGGCAGGCATATCTCTGAGTTTGAGACCAGCTTAGCCTATACAGTTCTGTGGTGCAGGAGGTCCTTCTGTCTATGCGTTGCTTCATTGGTTAATAAAGGAACTGCTTTGGGCCTATAGCAGAGCAAATTGGACATGCCACACTGAGGAGAGGTAACTAAGTCACATGGCAGAACATAGATTAAATTATGGGTTGTTTAAGCTATAAGAGTTAGGTGAGAAAAAGCCTAAGCTAAGGTCAAGCTTTCATAATTATTAATAAGTCTCTGTGTCATTATTTGGGGGGTGACAGTCCTGACAATAAAGTACTTCTATATATCCCCTCCACCAATCAAAAATAATTGTCTACACAGAAACATGAAGGTGCAAAATAACATTCATAATAGCTAAAAGTGAAAACTCAAATGTCTATCAACTGATGAGCACAATGTGATATACCCACAACATGGAATATTACTGAACAATAAAAAATATGTTTTGGGGCTGGAGAGATGACCCAGCAGTTAAGACTCTGGCTGCCCTTCCAGAGGATCTAAGTTTGATTACCCAAATAGCAGTTCACAACCATCCATAACTCCAATTCCAGGGACGCTGACACCCTCTTCTGGCCTCCCAGTACATCAGGCAAGCATGTGGTGCACAGACATGCATTCAGACAAACTGTGTTACAACATCAATGAACCTCGAAAATATTAAGTCATATCACATATGATTCTATTTATATGAAATAATCAGAATAAGTATATGGTTAGTGGCTACAAAGGCTGGGAGTAGAAGGGTTTTCTGTGGAGGTTATAAGAATGTCCTAAATATAGTTTCTTGGTAGGAAAGCACTGCCCTGCAAACGCGAGCACTTGAGTTCAAATCCCCAGCACGGCTGCACATGCCTGGAACTCCAGTGATGTGGGGTTCCCCTCTGTATGCTGTGATTACCACTGACTAATAAAGAACTGCTTTGAACCTTTGTCAGGGCAGAACAGAGCTAGGCGGGGAAAACTAAACTGAATGCTGGTAGGAAGAAGGAAGGCAGAGTCAGAGAGAAGCCATGTAGCCCTGCCAGAGTCAGATGCTGGAATTTTACCCAGTAAGCCACAGCCTTGTGGCAATACACAAATTAATAGAAATGGGTTAAATTAAGATGTAAGACTTAGCCAACAAGAAGCTGGAGCAAATGGGCCAAGCAGTGATTTAATCAATACAGTTTTTGTGTGGTTATTTGGGAGTCTGGATGGACGGGAAGCAAACAAGCAGCCTCCCTACTACACTCCTACACAGAGGTGCAGAGACACATGAGTGTTCAGTGGCTAGCCAGCCTAATCTAAATGGAAGGCTTCCCACTTCCTGAGAAGTTTATTATGGCAATAATGTCGGGGGTCATAAAGGAAGACACTGGACTTCCTGTTCTGACTTCCATATGTAAGAACACAGGCACAAGTACCCACATATGCCTGTAAACCCCTCCCTGAGTGATCACATACATATACACACACATAAAAATATTCTAAAAATAATGGTGGTGGTTACACAACTCTATAAATAAACTTATTTATAGACAGGGTCTCACTATGTAACCCTGGCTGGCCTGACTCCGTATGTAAACCACACCAGCCTCAAAGTCACAGAAATCCTCCTGCCTCTGTGTACCACCATTCCCAGTCTCTCAAAATACACTTTGCTTGAGTTGAAAACTTTGGAAGAATATGCTTTGTGTATACAAATTACATTGCAATCGATTTTATTAATTTTTTAAGGAAGAAAAGTCTTGCAGTTCAATTTGGAGATGGAGTTTATCATAGCATAGTGACGTGGATGGTCACATTGCAACCACACTCAGTAAGCAAGGCGGGATGAATGCTGGGGCTCATCAGGCTTTTCCATAGTTTATCCACTCTACATCCCCTAGCCCATGGAACGGTGCCTCCCGCATTTACTTCACAGACACCTCAGAGGTATGTCTCCTGTATGATCCTAAGTCCAGTCAGGTTGACAGTGACCCTTAAACATAAATCTACTCTTTGTCAACTTGAAACCTAACCACATCACTTATAAGCGACACCATCACCGTTTCTCAGAGGCACATGGCCATCTCGTAAGCGTCACGCAGTGATCTCATTTCTAAGTTCTCCCTAAGTCTTAGCAGTTCCCACTTCATACTAAAGTCCAAGATCAAAAATCTGCTCTGAGACTGAAGGTACTCTCAACTGTGAGCCCCTGTAAAATGAGGAGAGAAATTGCACACTTCCAGTGTCCATTCCCATTCCAACAGATATGTATAAGAGGACATTGAGGGGGCTGGAGAGATCGCTCAGAGGTTAAAAGCGTTGCCTGCTCTTCCAAAGGTCCTGAGTTTAATTCCCAGCAACCACATGGTGGCTCACAACCATCTGTAATGAGGTCTGGTGTCCTCTTCTGGCCTTCAGGCGTACACACAGACAGAACATTGTATACATAATAAATAAATAAATAAATAAATAAATAAATAAATAAATAAATAAATATTAAAAAAAAAAAGAGGACATTGAAGGAGCAGACGGATGACAGCAAGATCCAACCTGAGGCTGCATGTCCAGCATCTGGTCTCCACTAGGGTTAGGTCTCTGCCCTTCCAGCTCTGTTCTCTGTGGCCAATTATGGCCTCTTTCAAGAGCTGGCTCCTCTTGCTGCCTGCAGCTTCCCTCAGTAAACATCCCATGTTTCTAACATGCCCAGCACCCTAACTTTCCATTATCACTTAGACTCCACCTCTCATACTTGCATGCACAACCCAGAAGCCCCACAGAATGATCTGCACACCAGAAGAGGGCACCAGATCTCATTAAGGATGGTTGTGAGCCACCATATGTTGCTGGAAATTGAACTCAGGACCTCTGGAAGAGCAGCCAATGCTCCTAACTGCTGAGCCATCTCTCCAACCCTGTTTAGTAATGTTTTAATGAGTCCAAAGCTCTTAAGTAAGAGCCACTTTTATAAACTGAACTACACTAAAATTATTTATTTAAGGAGCTAAAGAACTGTCTGTATGGTTAAGGGCTATCACTGCTCTTACAAAAGACCTGAGCTTGGTTCCCAGCACTCACATGATAGTAACGGTCACCTACCACTCCAGTTCCAGGAGATCAAATGCCCTCTTCTGACCTCTGCAGGCACTGCGTACACATATATACAGGCTCATACACATAAAAAATAAATAAATTTTTGGGACTGGAGAGATGGCTCATCAGTTGAAAAAACCTGTGCTTCCAGAGGACTCAGGTTCGATTCCCAGCACCCATAGGCATCTCACAACCATATGTAACTCTAGTTCTTGGGGATCTGACTTCCTCTTCTGGCTTCTGCAAGTACTAGGAATGCATGTGGTGCAGAGACATGTATGCAGGCAAAACACCCATACACAGACATACACACATGCTCACACTCACGCATACACACATGCATGCACACACACGCACACAGTCACAAACCTCCACCCAAAATTGAAATAACATAAAGCTCACATTAACTTTGGTTATGCTGTTTCTAAACTACAAGAAGTTAAAATTCACAGATCAAAAACAACTTTGCGGTACATAAATGCTTACATGTAGTGCTTTAGCAATCAATTCTCCACCTTCAGGTCCAATATCATTAAACATAAGGTTTAAGTAAGTGATGCATGGCTGTTTCTATAAGAAGAAGAGAAAGGAGCTATTACATTTTTATTACTGGAAATCAATTAATCTATGCACACAATTTATTTAATTAAAAATATCTCCATAGGGGGCTGGAGAGATGGCTCAGTGGTTAAGAGCATTGCCTGTTCTTCCAAAGGTCCTGAGTTCAATACCCGGCAACCACATGGTGGCTCACAACCATCTGTAAAGAGGTCTGGTGCCCTCTTCTGGCCTGCAGACATGCACACAGACAGAATATTGTATACATAATAAATAAATAAATAAATAAATAAACAAACAAACAAACAAAATATCTCCATATAAAATCTAACAGAATTCCAGCAAAGGCAATCACTAGTTAAGGAGAAAATCAAAAGGAAGTCACTCTTGTCTTTTTTTTTTTTTCCTTTTTGTTTTTTTGAGACAGGGTTTCTCTGTAACTCTCGTCTTTCAAACACTGCAATTGCAATATCATCGAAAGGAAAAGACTCGGTTTAGTTTCCCCAACAACTGAACGTATGGACATCTTTGAGTATTTAACCAGGGTGTACATACAGATTTGCAAAAGACAACTCAGGAACTCCAGGCCTCAGCTCTCCTGAGCCCAAACACAGGTGGATTTCCATGCATTCTGAGAATCAGACATACACCTGACACTTGTGTTTCCATGCTTAGTGTTTGCCTGTGTACCATTTTCTACACGGCTTCCTCTCAGCAGAATGGCGGATGAGGCTGTTTGGTGGCAATGTAATACCTGAAGCAGCTTTGCAGCGTAGTAGGCACCGACATCACCTATGAGGTTATACTTCACATCCAGACCTGAAACACACGGGGGAACAGAAACCGGTGTTCCTTACAAAGAATGCTTCAAATCAGGAAAATGAAAAGCAGATGCTGTTCATTCTTACGCATACGTACCAGTGATATACGTCTGGTTACCCAAAACTTTGGAAAGAAGCCAAAAATCTTCACCTGTCATTCTTTGTGTTGGGACTAAGCGGTTATTACCAGCAATATTTAATGTGATTCCTTCTTCTGGCCTGCCAAAATCAAAAAGACAGAAAAAGTGAGGAGGAGACAATGTTGACAATGAGACAAGAGTTAAAAACCCTTCACATGGGAAAAGTAGTTTCACAGAAAGTCAGAAATCACTTTAACATAGCTGAATTCCCCACCATTTAATTTCTCTCATATACCCCACTGTCCAGCTTTTTATTTCTCTTGTAATAAAACATCCCCACAAAAAGATATTTAAGACCCAGGCTCTGTTGGTGAACACTTTTTTTTTTTTTTTGGCTTTTCAAAACAGGGGTTCTTTGTGTAGCCCTGGCTCTCCAGTCTGGCATCTAACTCGCAGGCTCCTGCCACTGCATCCTCAGAGCTGGGGGTAAAGGTTTGTGCCACCACTGCCCCAGCTGGTGCACTTAATCCAGCACTCCAAAGGCAGAGGTTGGCAGATCTCTGTGGTTTGGGTGTCAGCCTCTCCTATAGAGCAAGTTCCAGGACATCTAGAGCTACACAGAGAAACCCTTACTCAAAACAAAACAAAACAAAGAAACAAAAACAAAAAAAAAAGGAAAGAAGTGGGGGCCAGAGAAAGAAATTTAAGGGAGAATGTGTTGGTTTTAGCATTTGATTCCAAGTCATCTACCCTTGAAGAGAATTTGCAGTGGAAGGAGCCTTAAGCAGCTGGTTACATCATACCCACAGTCAAGAGCAGACAGAAGCCAGAGGTGGCGCGTTCGTTTTTTAATCCCATCACTTGCTCAGCCAGCTTTCTTATACCACTCAAGACTACATGCCCAGGGCTGGCACCACTCACAGTGGGCTGAACCCGTCTACATTCACTACTAAACAAGAAAATTTCCCCCCTGGCTTTGGTACAGGCAATCCGGTGGGGGCATTTTCTCAATTGTGGCATCTCTTTCCAGGTAAATCTACTGTGTCAAGTTGACAAAACAAAACAGAAACAAGAGCATCAATTAGAACAAAGGATGTGCCTGAGTTCTCCCAGCCACAGGAACCAAGATAACTACGGGGGCTCTGGCTTGAGGGCTCCTGGCCCAGTACTCCCCCCAACCTCAGATATTGCACCTGGGATTTCAAAGCCTTACACGTCTACCTAGGTCCCTAAATCAAAAGCTACGTCTTCAAATGGGAATAAAGCCCCTGGATTTCACAGACAGGAGGGTCCGTGAGTACTTTTGATACAGCTGAATATTTATCTTCCTTACCCCTTTTCAATTTCTTCATCCAGTTTTTGGAGTATATCCAGTATAAAAGGGTTAGCTTTCCGTATGTTTTCTGAACAAAAGTGACGGTACTGCTCCTGGAGGTTAGCCATAGACTCTGGAGCTCTGGAAACATAAATGCTCCTCATCACAGATCAGTTATCCCCAAAGTTTTAATAACTGAGTTTCTTTCAAAGGAGTGTGTGTGTGTGTGTGTGTGTGTGTGTGTGTGTGTGTGTGTGGTGAGGATGAGGAAGAAAGAGAGAGAATTTAGGATGGAGGGAGAGGACCAAACAGGCTATAAATCCACTAGAGAGAGTGAGAAGACTGTGGTTTTGGGGGGGGGGGCACCAGAGGGGGAGGAGACTGTGACTATCTGAGGGGGGGTGGGGGAGTTGTGGTTATCTAAAAGGGGGGCAGACTATGTACCAGAGGAGGGGAGACTGTGGTGTCTGAAAGAAGGTATGGGCAAATTAGAGCTCCAGTTAGAACCCTAGCTGAAAAGGAGCACGGGGGTGGGGGTGGGGGAACTACACTCTACCACGAGTTAGTTGTTCTTAGCCAAGGAGAAAGAGAAGCCAGAGCAGGGCTCCCTCCCACTGAACTACTTTCTTCAGGCTACTAACTTCTTGAGATGGAAGACCAGCGCTTCTGGTGTCTGCTCCTACAAGCGCCAAGGAGCAGAGACAGGCGTTGACTCTCTAAGCTGGACCTTTGAGAAGGCAGCCGCTGCACCCTTGCAAAACAAACAGCCTTATTCTCCCCTGTAGGGAACAGGACGCGAGCAGTCAGGCGGTTGGGTCAGCCCCGCCCAGTCCTGCTCCGTCAGCTTCCACCCCTGGAAGACGCAGTGTCAGGACCTCTCCCTTTGTCATCTTATTTCCCTTATTATCCTTTCTCCAGCCAAACCCCAACACACACTTTGAAACAAACAAACATCCCAAGCCAAAGTGGTGGCAGGAGCTCTGATTTCTGTGGGTGCCAGGCAAACGCTCATTGAGTACATCCCTAACCTTACGCTTTATTTGTTAAATTCATGGATGCAGACATACTCAAAGTGCATGCGGAAGTATGGTATGTATGAATAAAAATATCACGATGAAACCCCTTCTTCTATGAGCTAACTTAAAAATAAAAAAAAAATAGATGAAGAAATTAAAATAAAAGAAAATATGGGTGGGCTAGAAGTGGGAACCCAGAAACCTCTCAGGAGCCTCCTGCTTGTCTGGGATGGTTTCTTGGGGCTTCCACATACTCGGGCGCAGAAGAGACCACACCACCTTCCCCAGACCCTAAAAGCAAAGCCGCAGATACTCTGCTACCCTCCTCACAAAGTCAGGAGGATCAGTGGCGGTCAAGGGCACCCCAGAGTTCTGCCTGTACCTGAGGCTTCTGCAGGTGGGATCCACCGCCCTTTGTTTGACCTGGAGCTACAGGGCCGGGTTCCTCTAACCCCGCTAGCCCTGCAGGTCTGGACCGCTGAAGAGTAAGGTTGCAGCTGGACTTCCTCAACCTGCTCCTACCAGGCCAGCAACCCGAGTTGCTCCCATGGCAACCACAGAGCTTCCTCCAGAAGGAAGGGGGAAGAGGCGGGGCTACAGTTGAGAGGGCGGGCACACTGTAATCGGTAGACAGTGATCACTCACCTTAAATTTACCCACTCTGGATTATAGACACTGAGGGAGAGCTTGTAGGACAGGGAGCCTACCCTGCTGGGCTAGGGACCAGGGCTACAAATCCCGGTGACCCAGCCCTCCTCCCCCAAAAGGAAGCGAAAGGTTAAGCTCGGAATCTGGTGATAGAACCATCAAGATGGGTTGTAATAGCTTAAAGGGTTTTGTAAAGGAGTGAAGCCCCCTGGAGGGGTTTCCTGGAGAAGGCGACTTCCGGAGTAGTCTGAGATAGTCCGCCCCAGGGCCAAGCTGCAGAGGCACAGGTACAGACAGTATCTAGATTATGGAGGCAGGCAAGACCACATCCGTGTGGAATCTGAGCGTCTTCTTTATAGTAAGGCAGTGAGGGTGGTGGGTCAGGATGTTAGAGACCTTTAGGTGCCAATTGCAGATCCACGGATGGAAGGTGAATTTGGAGTATCTAGTCCGGAAGAAGAGCCTTGAAATAGCCCCCAGAAGCCCAAGAGAGGCTATAAGGCCTCAGCTAGCGTTGGAGCCAGGGACTCCCAAGGAGTATTGCAGGATGGCAGGGTCAGGGGGCAAGCGACACAGAAAGACTGAGACTAAGATCCCGCTTAGCCCAGTTTGCACCTTCCTCAAAGACCTCTTGGCGCTATCCAGTGGAGAACTGACCCTGCACTTGAGAGCGCTCCAGACTGAAAGAACTGCCCCTCTTGACCCACGCGTGTCTATTACAAGTCCTTTTCTTTGGCAGGTTCTCCTGTCCCAGGCATGGTTTTGTTCCCTTAGTTGGCTTTTGGTTTGCCTACGGAAGGCTGTCTGTCTACCAGCCTCACCAGGCGGGAGGGAGACTTCCCACACAGGCCTCCACTTATGGAGAAAAAGTGGCTGAGCCCTAGATTTTTCACCCCTTAGCTTGATTTGCAGTGACAGCTCTGATGTCAAAGTCACACAGATCCACCTTCCTCTGCCTCCCCTGTGTTGGGATTAATGGTGTGCCCCACTGTGGCCAGTTTTGAAAGATTTTTTTAAGGTGGGGTAGGGGGAGGTATGTATGTATGTATGAGTTCAGGTGCCCAAAGAGGACAGGAGAGTGTATGTGATTCCCCTGGAGCCTCCAACTGGGTGATGGGCCACCCGCTGAGTTCCTCTGCCAGAGCAGTAAGAGCTCTTAAAGGCTGAGCCATTTCTTTAGTCCCCAAACAAGTGATTAAAAAAAAAAAAAAAGAAAAGAAAGAGGGCTGGAGAGATGGCTCAGTGGTTAAGAGCATTGCCTGCTCTTCCAAAGGTCCTGAGTTCAATTCCCAGCAACCACATGGTGGCTCACAACCATCTGTAATGGGGTCTGGTGCCCTCTTCTGGCCTGTAGGCATACACACAGACAGAATATTGTATACATAATAAATAAATAAATAAATAAATAAATAAATATTTTTTTAAAAAAGAAAGCAATTAGGTGATCTGTGTGTTAACACAGGCACACAAACTTACTAGAAAGAGGAGTTTGCGCTTTAACTATTTTTTAAATATTTATTTATTCATTTATTATGTATACAATATTCTGCCTCCATGTATGCCCACACGTCAGAAGAGAGCGACAGATCTCATTACAGATGGTTGTGAGCCACCATGTGGTTGGTTACTGGGAATTGAACTCAGGACCTCTGGAAGAACAGCCAGTGCTCTTAACCACTGAGCCATCTCTCCAGCCCCCTGCGCTTTAACTCTTAACCTAACATGAAATGCAAGAAAATATAATGTTGCAAAATAGTTTCAGTCATTTAAGCATTTGCCCGTCGTCGCCATCGCCCCCGCGCCCAGTTATTAAATCTGGTTGTCAGGGAAATCTGCTTTATTTTTTTCCCTCCCTTTCACAGTATTTTAGATTTGGGATCATGGAACTTTCCTTAAAAGTCTTGTCAAAAGAAGAACTGAAACCAGAACAATTTCCCAAGGTTCTTCAGAGAAATGACTCCCAGCGGGTCACTGATAGAACCTATTTCGTTGATGGTTCCAACCAGGGTCTGAAAACCATCCCGTCAGAGATTTTGGCATTGAAAGAATTAGAAGAACTGCATCTGGAGAACAACCAGATTTCAGAAATCCCCCAGGACATTCAGAATTTAAAGAATGTCAAGGTCCTCTACCTACACAAGAACAAACTGCAGTGTCTAAGCCCGGAGCTGGGGTTTCTGAGCAGCCTGGAGTCGCTGGACCTGAGTGGCAACCCGCTGCTCTACTCCTCCCTGCGGGTACTCAGTTGTCTCCGCACGCTTCGGGAGCTGCGGCTCTACCAAACCGGCCTGAGAGAGGTTCCCTCGGTGATCTGCAAATCGCTGCACCACCTGGAGCTGTTAGGGCTGTCGGGGAACAACCTGGAATCGCTGCCCAAGGAAATCGTGAACCAGAGCAAGCTCAAGGAGATCTACCTGAAACACAATCAGTTCTCGGCTTTCCCTAGCGACCTCTGTGCCCTTTCCAACCTGGAGGTGATCGATCTGGACCACAACAAGCTTAAGGCCATCCCGGATGAAATCGGGAACCTGGTGAGGCTGCAGAAATTCTACTTGGCGTCTAACAACCTGCCTCTTCTACCGGAGTCTCTGAGCCGGTGCACCATGCTGTCGGTGCTGGATTTGACTCAAAACCTCCTCCACTCTCTCCCGCCCAGCCTGGAGCTGCTCACCGAGCTCACTGAAGTCGGGCTGAGTGGGAACCGCCTGGAGAAGGTGCCCCGCCTCCTGTGCCGCTGGTTGGCGCTGAACCTGCTCTACCTGCGCAACACGGGCCTGCGCGGACTGCGGCGCTCCTTCAAGCGCCTGGTCAACCTGCGCTTCCTGGATCTCAGTCAGAACCACATTGACCACTTCCCCGCGCAGATCTGCGCGCTCAGGAACCTGGAGATCCTGGCGCTGGACGATAACAAAGTGACACAGGTATTACTTCCTTCCCGCTGTCACTCTGCTCTCCTTTCCTTGATGTGGCACTATGTCCAGCCAGTATATTGAACCAGCTACCGTCAAAACAACAAACAAACACAGGCTTATCAAAGATAGATATTTCACAAGGTGGCACTTTCTTTTCTTCCTTTCCAAACGATAATTCTAACCTCCATCTAGTGTTCTCTTAGGACGTGGGCTGCAGCCACTGGGGTGTTTTCATTCTTAAGGGCATGTGAGGCAAAACCGAACTGAGTTGTTTTAAGGATCAGAGTGCCAAGATTCTAGCCCAGGTTTTGGATGCCAGGGTCTCTCCTACTAACACAGGCCACCCGACAGTTTCCATAAAGCATGGGCTTTAGCCCCTGGCCTCTGAAAATACTTTAGTTCTTAACTTCCCATCCCCAGGACACTGAAGAACAAGTTGGGGTTTGTTTGTGTGTTTGTTCTTTCCTGGAGATGCACTTTGGAATTGCTCAGGGCGGCATTGTTGAGCATCTGAAGACCGGCAGAGCATAGGCAGAGAAGCTGCAGGATCCTCATAGAATGTGAACTAAACAATGTAAGCTAACTGAAGCTGTATGTGTCCCTGTAGAGACAATACAAATGGTGATGCCTATAGAATAAGGGGGGAAAACCCCGATAAACAATATATTCCTCCATTCATTGCTGAATTGCACAAAATTACAAATATGGAGGCCAGAGACATGGCCCCATTGCACAAAATTACAAATATGGAGGCCAGAGACATGGCCCACTGGGTAAAAGTGTTTGCTGCCAAGCTTGGCAACTTGAGTTTGATCCTGAAGAGGCAGAGGGAACATTGTGGAAGGACAGAACTGACTTCCACACTTATTGTGAAGCATACAGGCTCACAGGCACACCTACACAAATAAATAAACATAATAAGCTTTTAATATTACACATATAAAATAAACACATATATACCACCCACTTAATGAATATTTATAACAATAAAAGCATAAAAAGCAATAAAAACATAAAAAATATGAACTGGAAGGAGAGTAACCAAGTTCCCAAGAGTGGCTGCCTTTGGGAGGAGGGGTCAAAAAAGGCATTAAAGCCCCGTGCTTGTCTGGCATGTGGAAGTTCTTAGTTCATTCACCAGGGCTATAAATAAGCAAATAAATAAATAAGCCCACTAAGCTAGGGGTCTGGAGACATGAAAGCTGTCTGCAAGCTAGTGGGTGGCTAGCTGGAAGCACAATTCATTGGAAACAAGAGAGACTCTTAGAGGTGGAAGGTAAACACTCACTTCCAAAAGCTGCCCTCTGACCTCCACAGGCATGAACTTACTGTGCCCCAGCACACACCCAGGGAGGCACTGAGAGAGTCAGAGAGACAGAGATGGGGAGAAATTCCTTTCCGTGGAGAAAGTGTTTCATATAACAGCTGGAGTAACTCAAATGAAGTACCTGTAGGAAGATTTTCTAGTTTTGCCCTCTGTTGTTACCATAAACACCGTGACCAACCACAGCTGGAGGGGGGAAAGGGTTAATTCATCTCATACTTCATGGTCAGTCCATCACTGAGGGAAGTTAGAACGGGAACTCAGACAGCTGCTGCGGAAGCAGCATCCACGAGGACAGCTTCCCACAAGGACATCTCCCCACTTGCTGCTCCCTACTTGCTGCTCCCCACAAGGACAGTTCCTCACTTGCTGCTCCCATGATTACATCTGGTTACCTTTCTTAGACAGTCCACCCCCCCCCCCAGAGGATGCCTTGCACAGTGGGTTGGGCCCTCCTGCATCCATTAGAAAGCAGAAAAATACTTCCACAGACATGCTCACAGGCTGCTCTGATGGAAGCAATTCCTCAAGTGTGGCTCCATCTTCCCGGTGTGTTCAGTTAAAATCAAAATGAGCCACTACAGAAGGATAACACTGTCCTAATCATGACTGAGTCACGAACGATAGCTAACCTTTTCTTTTTCTTTCTTTTCTTTTTTCAAGACAGGGTTTCTTTGTTGCTTTGGAGCCTGTCCTGGAACTAGCTCTTGTAGACCAGGCTGGCCTTGAACTCACAGAGATCTGTCTGGCTCTGTCTCCTAAGTGCTGGGATGAAAGGCGTGGGCCACCACTGCCAGCACTAACCTTTTTCTCGAGAGAAACTTTAAATTCTCAAAGGAGAGACATGCATGAGTTCTGCTTGCTAACAAGAGAAACCCCAGCTTACCCCATGAACCAAACTGTGCTGGAGAGTAGACGTGTAGACAAATATGATTGGACTGACTGTGAAAATCTTTATGACCTGTTCCTCATGGTTTTTGGTTATTCCGATTGTATTGTTTGCGCTTTTGCCCCCTCCACTATCAGTTTGTCTGACTTAGAATCACAGGCTTGTTTTCCTTCCTTATTATATGTGACCCTGAGACCTGATTGGTTTCTGGCTCTGAAAACTTGGCAGTAGCCTCTCGCCTTGCCTAGCTAAGTGTGAAAATAGCGTGCGTTAGGTACCTAAAATGATTTTACCTCTGTAGTAAATTACTATTAAAAGAGAAAGCAAAAACAGAGTATTCAACCTCAAAATGTTCAAGTATGGTGTCATAAATAATTGCTCCATGTTGACACTCTGCAGATTCTGTGTTCAGAGTTTTCAAATTTTTTTTTTTTTTTTTTTTTTTTTTTTTTTTTTTTTTTTTTTTTTTTTTTTTTTTTT
>NW_026067911.1:5661706-5668931 GCF_014885135.2 Alexandromys fortis
GTATACATAATAAATAAATAAATAAATAAATAAATAAATAAATAAATAAACAAACAAACAAACATGAAGAGACACATCCCAGGATCTACAGGGAACACCCTAATGAGAAACACTCTGAACCCGGATCTGCTTCCAGTGGAGTTCAGAGCAGTTTCAAAGCTGTCGGGTGAAAGACTTCTGGAGCTAAAACCAGGTGTCACCAAAGGCATCAGTTCCAAGAAATAACTGTATTACGATTATTGTTATTATACTATTCCATATCATTGTAGTGCCCTTTCTTCCAACATCATCAAACATCCTCTAGGTAACACGGGTACAACGAAGCAACATCAGTTGCCCAGGTTGTGGAAAGCAGAGGCATGGCAGCATCATTACCTATGGACCGAGGCTGGCCCTGTGCTTTCAGAGACTTCACTTCAGATCTCAAGAGCTGACTATAAGATCCCATACCAATTCTCCAAAGAAGCAAGATGATGTTGTTCAAGGAAAGTGATAGCACAGATTCTAGACAGATACACTGTCCAGATCAACAGACCACATGAGTAAGGATGCTCATGCCCCACTCGCTGTTCTATGCTTCATTCTGTGGGTTAATGAGAAGGAGGGACTAGTCCCTGGGGGGAGTAGTCTGGATGGCTTTCTATTTTGATTGATAGATTAGGTCCTATATTCATTTATTTCCTGCTACACATGGTCCTTCCTATAATGCATCTAGTTTTAATCATATCCTCACCTAATTATACATAGACATAAGATAGTAAATAGACTATCCTTAAACGTTACTAGAGAACAGAATTTTGCCTTACTGCAATGCACCCCTATCTAGTTGAGGCCACATTGGCCTATCTATTCATCATGCCTGAATATACTGGGAATATGCTTGACAAGATACTATCAGAACTGGATCGTCACCAGCACAGGACAGTTTGTACTTTCGTTCAGAGATGTGAGTACACGTAGCCTGATGTAGGTGAAAGTTCCAGGGGGGCTCTGAGCTTGCATTGTTTGGAGAGGGGTGTATGTGCACAGGCAGAAGACCTAGAGCATTATTACAAGAGGAGGATGGGGTGTTGCTAACCCCAAACCAAATACTGTCCTACACTTGCCTGCCTCAATGGGAAACAGGTGGAACCCCAGACTGCTGATCTGCAAACATACGTGGTAAATTGTATAGTACACGTGTAAACATATATGGAAGCTGTCTGTTGCTAGGGGACACTAAGCAACTCTACGTTTAACAACTTGTTTCAAAGCCAAAAGCTCAACTTTTAAAACTCTCGCCACAAACTTAGTTAGCACTGGGAGTTTGTATGCAACTTGGGTGGCGCTAACGTCAATACTGATCACCCACGACTGCCAGACAACCCAGAAAACCTAGTTTTGAGTGTTTAAAAACAGTCTCAACCTTAACAGTAGCTTTCTGGAACACTTCTAGTTACCATCGACCATGAGCTCCCTTGCAAAACTGAAGATACTTGGACTCACAGGGAATGACTTTTCATCCTTCCCAGAGGAAATCTTTCCCTTAGTGTCTCTGGAGAAATTATACATCGGACAAGACCAGGGATCCAAGTTTACCTACCTGCCGGAAAACATCAAGAAATTGCAGGTAAGCCCTCTCAATGAACAGACAAGAAGTGCATGCCACCCTCCCCCACAGCCTATGCCAAGAGAACTCGAGGCAATGTTTCCAGCACTGCAGAAAACATGCATCTGCTTTAGATTTCCTGTCCCAAACCATGGGTTTCACATTTTGAGGCTCTCACTGTTACCGAATAAGCCCTATAACACTCTACTGTGATAGTTGTTATTCAGTATGTCTTGTAAAAATTCTTTTTCTCTCCTGTCAACCAGCTCCCAAATAATAACATGGAGACTTACAAACCATGACAGCTCAGCCTATAGCTTAGGCTTATTTCTAACTAATTCTTAGGACTTAAAACTAACCTGTTTATATTAGTCTACATTCTGCCACATAGCTCGTGACTGTTGCCTCTTGTCCTGCACTTCCTGTATGCTCTGTCTCCTGGTATCACTGCTTTTCTGTTTCCCAGGGTCCCCTCTGTCCCCGGAGGTCCCACCTAAACTCTTCCTATCTAACTATTGGCCATTCATATTCTCATTAAGACAATCAGAGACACCTTGGCAAAGACACATCTTCACAGTGTAAACAAATATTCTGTGACAATGTCTTTTCAAAACATATCTTTTATTTATTCTCTGACAATTTTTTTTTTTTTTGTTTTTCGAGACAGGGTTTCTCTGTGGTTTTGGAGACTTCTCTGACAATTTTATACACATATGCAATGCATCTTGATCATAGCCACCTCAGCTTCCCTGCTTATTTCCACAAGATTCTTCCCCAGAACATCTGCCTCTGTCTTAGGTGACTATGGTTGTGATTACAAACCATGACCAAAAGCAGCTTGGGGAGGAAAGGGTTTATTTCTCTTATAGTTCCATATAACAGTTCATCCTCAAAAGCCGTGAGGGCAGGAACCTGGAGGTAGGAGCTGATGTAGAGGCCATGTAGGGGTGCTGCTTACTGGCTTGCTCCTCATGGCTTGCTCAGCCTGCTTTCTTATAGAACCCAGGACCACCAGCCCAGGAATGGCACCACCCACAATGGGCTAGGCCTTCTACCACCAATCACTAATTAAGAAAATGCCTCACAGCTGGATCTCATTTTCTTAATTGTGGTTCCCTCCTTTCAGATAACTCCAGCTTGTATCAAGTTGACAGAAGACTAGCCAGCACACCCTCCAACCTTTATGCCCATTCTTTTTCTTTAAAAATCTGACGGTATCCATTACTGCTGCCTACCGGAATGTTGATTGACCTTTGTGTGGATTGAATTTGTGCAGGCAACCACAGCTTCTCCTAGTTTGTAAGTCATGTCGTGTCCAGCAATCAACATTCCACAGCGTCCCACCCCATCTTCTGCTTTTCTTTCCACATGCTCTTCTATTGTATTCCCTGAGTTTGATGGGATCACGATTGATGTCATACACGGACTACTTAATTTTACCATTTATGAGTCTCCATGTTAACTGTTGCCTAATATAGGAAGAAGCTTCTCTGGCCAAGGTTGAGGGCAGAACTAATCTGTGGGTATAAATCTAAGTATGATAAAGGCAGTTGACAACTTGAGCATTCAGGAAAAGCACAGTAATAATTTCTTCACTGGTGCCATGACCTCCCCAGCCATGGGCTTTTGACCAGGTTTGTGGTACCAGGTACACACTCCCTCCTGTGTAGGCCTCAAATCCTAGCAGAATGGTTGGTTACCCCGTAACTCCCATGCCGCTACTGCCCCAGTGGCTCTTCAGTATGTCTCTCTACTGTTGTATTTTGGTATGTTCTATTTGTAGAAATGGACTTATATCACTTTCTATTTAATTTATATTTTTCATAGGTATCCCCTTGAAAATGGCATTGCTCAGAAGTTAAAGTATCCTATGAGTAACATGATTGGGAGCCTAAATTTTGGTACCCGGGATTCCCTGCAAGAAGCGATGTGACCTGACCTTCTTGTTTAGTGATAGGTGATCTGATGACGGTTCATAGTTCTCTGCTGAATCCTAGCAAGATAACTCCATTTACAGTAGTGTCTTTATAAAGTATGGCTGTATGTAGTTTGTCTTTATGTCTTTATGTAGTTTGGCTAATTTAACCTCTAAGATTTGGGGCCACTTAGCTGAAAAATTATAGCCATTTCCAAAGCTATTGGAACGGAGTAAATGGTACATGCTGTAATGATCCAAGTTACTTTTCCCTGAGGTTCTGATAAAATTTAGTCACAGTATTCTCATTTCCTCTGTAAGTCCAATGGCTTTGTTCAAAAGCAATTGTTTTCCTTGATATTAACTCTGCAAATATTTATTAGTTATTCTTCTTGCCATGGGAACCAGTCCACCTCACTAAACCATCCAAGGAAGGATGGTTGATTTGGCCACACATGGGAGGGCTTTCAGTCCATCACACTGGGGAAGACATCATGTCAGGACTGGCTTTGGGTATGGCAGCAAGAATATGTGGCAGAGGTTCCTTAACCTCGGCAGTCCAGGAAACAGTGAGGTAGGCCAAAGCTAGGCCAAGTATGACCTCCCATGGTCTGGATTCTGCCAGTCAGGCCCACTTACAGGCTCCACCAGCTTCAGGAAGCACCCCAGATTGGGGAGGAAGCATGAAACATGAGCCTTGAGGGACAGTTCAGATTCAAACTAAACAAACATGCGTCTCCCATTGTTCCAAGGCATAACTTCCCTCCTGCACACGAATGGGCACTCACAGGGAAGTCTGGTTATTGTAATGCACTTGTTAAGATGACTGTCCTCACCACACGCTCTCATGTTATGACAGAAGCTTAAAGAGCTATATATAGAAAACAATCAACTGGAGCAGCTGCCTGCATCCTTGGGGTTAATGCCAAACCTGGAAGTTCTTGATTGTCGGCATAATCTTCTCAAGCAACTCCCAGACGCCATTTGCCATGCGCAAGGTGAGGAACTTCCCAGGTCCACAGCCCAGTAGGAGGAGTCCCGCACTGTTCATGAATGACTTCCTTGCCTTAAGAAAGACCAATTTCAGAGTTTGTAGGGCTCAGTCCTGTACCATTAGCCACGGACAGGCTCTCTAGCCACCCGAGGGAAGCCAGGCGCCTCTGTATTTGTATAGCTAAGCTCTTGCAAAGGTATTTATAAACTATTATAATAATTATACATTTGAATGACAAAGCGAAGCAAATAGTGGTTGCTATGAAAGTTAGCATACGTCTATACTTACTTCATTACACCAGTGCCAGCAGTAATCGACTGGACACATGCAATATGGCAGCATTTAGAGTTCGTGTAATTATTTAATTATGTAATTTTGTTTATGTAATTAGGCAAGTTTATGTAATTATGATGTTAATGTTTATCTAGATCACTAAGTCATTTGAAAAACCCAGAATGATGAAATCAGGGGATATTTGTAATTTTTAGATTGACTTGGAAAGACCAATTACACTTGGTTCCTAAACACCCAAGTATTGCTTGGCTGAGTCACTCCTTATCCATGTATCATCCACCCGCCCTCCCATCCTGCAAGTCTTGGCTGAGCACAGGCTGGCTTCTCTTTATGCGGTGGAAGAGCAGACATAGGCAGGCATTTGATTTGATGGGACTAGATGCCAGGGATTTGGTGTCTCCCTCCTCTCCAGCCACTTACCAGTGGATCTCACCTGGGTGACTTGAGGCATGGCGACCCTAAGCTACGTCGACCAATTACAATGAAAATCTTTGTAGGTTTGAGAGAGCTGCTGCTGGAGGACAACTTACTCACCCGCCTTCCGGAGGACCTGGACCACCTGGTGAACCTCAAGGTCCTAACGCTGATGAACAACCCCATGGAAGACCCCCCAATGGCAGTGTGTGCCCAAGGCAATGATGCCATATGGAACTGCCTGAAGGAAAACAGACTTAGGAAAATAATGGCCACGAAGGTACGCTCAACACAGGTTCTTTTTTTTTTATTTAAAAATTTTTATTCTTGGACAACTTTATGCATGTATATAATGCATCTTGATGATGCCCCTTATTCCCCTCACCCCTGCCCTCAGACCTCTCCCAACCTGTCCCCCTCCCACCTTCACGTCCCTCCTCTCCATGCCTGTCTCCTTTAATAACTTAGCAAGGTCAGTTAGTGCTACCTGCAGGCCCTGGACGTGGGGCAGACCCTGGAGCACGGGAAATCTACCAGCACTCACACCCTGAAGAAAATTGACTCTTCCAGAAGCCACCAACTGCCAATGACCCCTCAGCTACGGAGGGGCTGTCCATGCTGGATTTTTGGTGGTTTGATCTTGTGCAGGTCTTGGACAGGCAGTCACAGCTGCTCTGCCGTGAGCTCAGGAGTGTGAAGGCCATGTCGTGTTTAGAAGCTGACCCACCCTCCTTGGGTTCTTACGTTCTAGCCACCCCTCTCTTCTGTGATGTTTTCTGAGCTCAGGGACCAGGGACTGACGGCTCAACAGTTACTTGTTCTCAACTCTTTGACCAATTCTCATTCTCTGTATTGACTGCTACCCACTGCTGTAAGAAGAAGGCTGGGTGCAGCACTAACCCACAGATAATAGTGTCCCCTTCCACTGTGTGTGTCTGGGCATTGAATTTGGCTTGTCAGAGTTGGTGGCAAGTGTCTTTACCCACTGAGCCTTCTCAATAGAACTCTTAAATAATTTTATTGGAGTGAAAAAAAAAAACTTGCATGAACAAAATCAGTGGGATAAGATTAAGACACCAGAAACAGAAGCATTCATGGATCCGAAGGCTAGAGACCAGGATCTTGCCATGAACTAGGGTCAAAGGGGGAAGAGCCTTAGATCTTGCTCTCATCCAGTGACTCCATGAGACATTGGGGACCTCAGACAGGCAGGAACATGTTCTTTTCAGTCAGCATCTTCTGTACTTCAATCGGTCCAAGCCAACATCATTTCATACCCAAACAATATGATTGCTCCCCAGCTGGCACCCTGCTTCCACACTTGCTTCCCCACAGCATCCCTTCTCCTCAGTAATCCCACAGAAGTGGGTCTCACTAGTCTCTGGTGAAATCGACACGTCTTTGCCCTTCTGGAATAATAGTCAACTTCCTGATTCGATCCTATTCCCTATCACAAATCAGCTGTACACTTAAACTAAATATCACAAATCTTCAAACAGCTGTCCACTTATACTACATAGTAATACTTCCTTTTCTTTGTCAAAATTAAACTAAAGCAGCCGGGCGATGGTGGCGCATGCCTTTAATCCCAGCACTCGGGAGGCAGAGGGAGGCGGATCTCTGTGAGTTCGAGACCGGGATCTCTGTGAGTTCGAGACCAGCCTGGTCTACAGAGCTAGTTCCAGGACAGGCTCCAAAGCCACAGAGAAACCCTGTCTCGAAAAACCAAAATAAATAAATAAATAAAAATTAAACTAAAGCAATCATCATTAAATTTTAATACATCAAAACAATACCTAAGCTGCAATATGAAGGGAAGTAAAATTAGATACTTGTTTTGTACAAATATTTTTTTTTCAAGGCACACCTACTTAAAATGACTGTTCTAAAAGAATGAAAATGGTATTTTATTGGTTATTTCCTAAAAGCATTTTGAAAGGTCATGTGCTCTTCTTGCATATTTTATTTTATTTTTTTTTGGTTTCTCTTTTTTTATAATATTAGGCTTTAATAATGAAAA
>NW_026067911.1:5669578-5685609 GCF_014885135.2 Alexandromys fortis
TGTAAGTGCCACTTCGGAAGCCATCTCTTTGCTGATGCCCGTGTCCACCGCATCCACGTCTCCACCGAGGGCGGCTTTGGGCTCTTCCTGGTTGGAGAAGATGGCGCCCTCCTTCTCCAAGGCCCGGAGATACAGTTCTAGGAGCTGCTTGGACTGGCGGGCCTCCTCTCTCTGGTCAAGCACCCGCTGGAGCGAGTCCTGGAGCCTTTGGACAGTGGCACAGCTTTGGCAAAGCTCCTGAGCCAGTTCTGAACACGGGATGTCAATGAGCACTTGGAGGTCCTCTTCTGAGAGCAGGATGATGCTGGACAGGTCCTCTTTCAGCTGCCTGGCCACATTCTTCCACTTCACCCCGGCTCCGCTGTCTGTTTCGTCGGCATCAAAGGATTCTTGGGAAACCCAGGCTGTTCCTCCATCCGAATTGTTATACGTCCACTTCTCATTACAGGCCAATGCCACAAACTTGGTATTGGAAGGGAGACAAAGGAAGTAGTCGTCATCGTCCACTATTGTACCGTCCTCTGCCAGGACCAGGGTGACTGGTGTCAGGGACTCATCAATGGCCAGTACTTCGCAAGCTTTGCGCCTCAGCTCCTCGAGGCAGGAGGCCCCCACGCTGTGCTGATCGAGGTTGTGGTTGCTGCGCAGCAGACACGGCTTGAGAGGCCGGATATCGTCCGGGTCCGGGTCCGGGTTGCTGGCTCCCCGCGACAGCGCCATCCTCCTCAAAGTGCAACCTGATAGACTGGGAAATCGTGGACAGTCCAGAGCCGCTTTCCAGGTCGCGGGCACCCCTCCTCCCGTGGCCTGTCGGGAGATGTAGTTCTCGCCACAGCAAGTGACCTGACAGCAAGGCGCGCCGGGAGATGTAGTGCTGGCTAATCGCGTGCGTTTCAGGGCACTACTGGAGTTCTGTGGTTTCTGGAATGTTTCCGTCTGTGTCAGGGTTCTTCTTCTCCGCTCTCGGGGGGAGTGTTTTTCTTCTTCTGGGAGACGAAAGGAGGACGCAAGACACAACAAAACCCACGTGGCGAGGTTTATTGCAGCGTGCGCAACAGTGAAGGGATTTTTTTTTTTTTTTTTTGGTTTTTCCAGACAGGGTTTCTCTGTGGTTTTGGAGCCTGTCCGGGAACTAGCTCTTGTAGACCAGGCTGGTCTCGAACTCACAGAGATCCGTCTGCCTCTGCCTCCCGAGTGCTGAGATTAAAGGCGTGCGCCACCACCGCCCGGCTTCTTGCATATTTTAAAAATGGGTATCCAAATATTCTTGCCATAAAACTGAAATAATTACAAAGAATTCAGTTTTCACGGCATTTTAAATGTTGACGTTTAAATATGGTTGACATTTTAAATATAGTTCACTATTTTAAAAGTCCCTAGTGGAGGGCTGGAGAGATGGCTCAGCGGTTAAGAGCATTGCCTGCTCTTCCAAAGGTCCTGAGTTCAATTCCCAGCAACCACATGGTGGCTCACAACCATCTGTAATGAGGTCTGGTGCCCTCTTCTGGCCTTCAGGCATACACGCGAACAGAATATTGTATACATAATAAATAAATAAATATTAAAAAAAAAACTAAGAATTCTTGTGTGGGTACCTGGGTCACACACACATAGTTTTCCTTGTCCCTGTTTGCACTGGATGAGCACAAATTACATTCAAAAAAAAAAAAAAAAGTCCCTAGTGGAGTCTCAATGCCACTACAAGACCATTATCAATATCTATTCATAAAAATTTGGATAAGCCTGTTTTTCATAGGCAGAAAGTTTGTGCTATGTTTTTTTCTTTCTTGAATATGGATTACACCATCTGCCTGCCTCTGCCTTCCTCTGCGGTTGTTCATGAATCTCAGTTCTTGAGAGGCAGAGGCCAGTGGATTTCTGAGTCCCCGGCCGGTTTAATCTACATAGTTCCAGGCCAGCTACACAGTCAGCTCCAGGTTAGTCAGGGATAACTAGTGAGATCTTACCGTAAAAAAAAAAAAAAAAAAAAAAAATAGAAGGAAGAAATGAGTGTTATTTGGGGGCAAAAATCAAGGTAAAGGGAACTGAGATTGCTAGGAGCAATCTTATTCAGGGTGGGCTGGAGGGTAGATGTGTGTGAAGGCACACGGGTGCCACACTCGAGAGTGGAGTCAGAGAGAGTGGGAGAAACAGTCTAATACCAAACGGTCAGCTCTGAACACGCACAGGTCACATTATACAGACTGAGCAAGTTATGTTTAGGAATATCTCCATATATATATATTTGTATGTATATACACGTCACAACAATTAGGGAAAAAATAAGACATTAATTTGAAAAAGAGCAAAGAGAATATATGGGCAGGTTTGGAGGGAGGAAAGAGAAGGGAGAAAAGATGTGATATTATAATCAAATATAATCAAAAATCAAAGAACAAGAATTAAAAGAAGAGCAGAGGTCAGACAAGAATCTGCAGGGGTATGTTCTCTTTTTTCCAGCAAGTGGATCCTGGGGATCCAACTCAGGTCACCAGCTTGGCAGCAGCTGTCTGTACCTGAGGAGTGTCTCGCACCCCATTGTTCCTTCCCTTCTTCTTCTTTACCTTCCTCCCCACGCTCTCTTTCCCCATTCGTGTATGTGTGTGTGTGTGTGTGTGTGTTGATTTGCCTGGGTGATCAGTCATCTTTGCAAAGATGACTGTCTTGGCTTGGGCGCAATAACAGATACCACAGAACGGATGGATTAAAGGGCTGGATTTTACTTTCTCCTAAAGAGATGGGGACTTTGACATCAGGCTCCAGCCTGGCTGGGTTCTAGGGTTCTAGTGTGGTCCATTCCACTGGGGGCAGGCAGGGCTTCAACATAAAGGGGGAACACAGGTCAGTCTGCAGCAATAAGTGAGCAAGCTCTGGAGAGGGCACACCGCCTGAATACTGGACAGAGGACTTGGGGCAGAGCAAACAGCTGAAGCAGGGGCCCTGGGTCAGCTTGGTACCCAAGAGAGTGACCCAAGTGTCCAGAGCAGATGACAAGGAAAGAGTAGATAAGAGAATCAAGAAATGATAGGGTACGGTCAAGTCAGATTGAGCCTTGAAGCCATGGTGAGGACTTCTGCTTTTGTTTGGCGAGAAATGAGGAGCCAATCGTTGGAGGGTCTGAGTGGAGTGCACCCTGAGAGGACAGGTGCTCTCACGTAGGTGGGCAGCAGCAGGGTCTGGGGAGCCGTGGGGGCTGCTTTTCTGCTCCTTCATTGAGAATGAGCAGAGGGCACACTTGAGGTTTCTCAACTGCCCATACTCTGTGCTGTCACCCCTTACTGCTCTCAGCATTTGTGAAGTCAGACATTTCCTTATTTATTTTAAGGCAGGGTCTCATGTAGCCCAGGCCAGCCTGGAACTCAGTGTATAGCCAGGGAGATCCCTGAACTTCTGACCCTCATATTTCTATCAAGCATGGCCACCAAAACAATTTATGTGGCATTGGGTCTCAGACCTAGGACTTCATGCATGCTTGGGTCAGCCAAGCTCTACCTCAAGCCCCTGTCATACACCTAGTGACCCTCCCACCACTGCACCTTCAGAATCCATGGTCCTGTGGAGGTCCAAAAATATGAGCCTATTTTCTTTCACTTTGTCTGTAATCAGAGAGTTTGAGGTTGCTCAAAACTGTTGACAACCAGGGTTACACATCCTGACCTAGGGCGTGGTTACTTGGTTCTTTTGACATTAAGAGGGCCCACTTCACCCTGACCATTGGTCAGGAAATTCAGTACTTCTGCTCCTTCTTTTGACATAGGAGGTTTGACCTTGGGAGTGGTCGCCTTTAGGATACTTGGTCCAGGGTGGGTTCACTGTAAACAACTGAATGCTAAAGACTTGATTTCTCCAAGTAGTGAAGCAAGTAACTATTCTAGTTGCCCCGTGGACCACGTTAAAGCAGTCTTTTGTTTTCTTCCCCCTGGGGTATAAAAGTATGTGGGGAGGGGCTGGAGAGATGGCTCAGAGGTTAAGAGCATTTGCCTGCTCTTCCAAAGGTCCTGAGTTCAATTCCCAGCAACCACATGGTGGCTCGCAACCATCTGTAATGGGGTCTGGTGCCCTCTTCTGGCCTGCAGGCATACACACAGACAGAATATTGTATACATAATAAATAAGTAAATAAATAAATATTTTTTAAAAAGTATGTGGGGAATTAAACGCAGGGATTTCACTATTCACTGGAACTCCCTCCTGGGAGTCCTCTCTCCTGTATTTTCTTTTTTTTTTTTTTTTTAATATTTATTTATTATGTATACAATATTCTGTCTGAATGTATGTCTGCAGGCCAGAAGAGGGCACCAGACCTCATTACAGATGGTTGTGAGCCACCATGTGGTTGCCAGGAATTGAACTCATGACCTTTGGAAGAGCAGGTAATGCTCTTAACCACTGAGCCATCTCTCCAGCCCCCTCCTGTATTTTCTGTTTTCTTATTTTCACTTGCATCTTTGTCCTTACCATTTTACTGATCCCCATCCCCTACCCTGGTAAGTGGTATCTTTGTCAAAGCTGGTCTCTGACAGGCCCTCTACCTGATTGTCTAAAGACACAGTCTCTCACCCAGCTGGAGGATACCATTTCTTTTAGCCTCGCTGGCCAGTGAGCTCTGAGGATCTGCCTGCTTCTCCTGTCCAGTGCTAGAGTTACAAGCATATAACACATAAAATGTTGGGGATTTGAACTCAGGATCTCACACTTGCAGAGCAAGTGTTCTTATCCATGGTGTCTCCCAACCCTTTATGTAAACTGCAGTCAGACCGTGGCAAACTAACACTGAGTTTGGGTCCACCTTGTTTTCAGGTTCAGGCATGGTGGCGTGGAAACATGGTGCGGAAAGGATATGGGGCTTTTGAAGAGCTACTGAGAGCCCGAAGAAAAGGGAAAAACTCTCCAAAAGATAAGAAAGGGAAAAAGGCTGCTGCCAAAGTAAAACCCGCAAAAAGGAAATAAAAAATAACTGTGGAAATGAATGAATGAAGGTGAAGATTGTTAACAGAGCGGGAAGGCCGCGTGTCTAGAGCCCAGACACAGCCGCAGGAAAATTATCCACCAACTTAAGGTTATCTGCAATAATGAAAGATTCTTAATTTTGCTGAAATGTGTATGGGAAGCATGACATAACGCCTGGTAAGTGCTTCAAGATAGCTTACTAGAGGAGAAAGAGGACATGGGTTCAGATGAAGCCAGACAGGGCCAGCTGTTAGCGACAACCACGGAAGTAGGTGATGAGCATGTGGGGCCTTGCATTCTTCTGTCTACTTAAAAGCATTTGGGGAAGTCAGGTATTTACAAGAAGTTCCAGGGAAACATACAACAGATCCAAGAACCTTTCACAGAGAGTACACAATGCTAGGGTAAATAAGGCAGAACACTGATGTTGGTTCAGCCAACAGCACTTACTCAGATTCCAGCAGTTACATGTGCACGTGTGTACATTGTGTAGCTCAATGCAATTGTGTCACACACAGCTTTGTACAAACACCGCTGTAGTCAGACACGCTGCTCTTCATAAGTCTCCACTGTGACATCCGTTTGCTGTTACACTGCCACTTCCCACCAAATCCTAACTCACCCTCCATTTCCCTCCAAATGATATCTACCTGCAATTTCCCTAAAACTTCTCATTGTATTTATTTACTCTGCGTGCGTGTGTGTGAAGGCGAAGGCGTAAGTCACAAACAATCCCACACCAGTTTGGAATTATGATTAATAGAATGGTTATTTACTTAAAGGGGAAAAAACTTACTGATCATCGTCCCAGACAACAGCCCTCTGCGCAATCAGGAAGGGAGTCTAGTCGCCAGAAGCGGAGCAGGAAGTTAAGAGACAGTGAGGAGGGAAGTGGCCGCTTTTTTAAAAAGAGATACCACGCCCCAGTGGCTGGTATCCCAGCGGCTATTGGCTGGAGGAGCAGAAGGACCTCCCGCAACGTGCGTGCTTCTGTGTGTGTGTGTGTGTGTGTGTGTGTGTGTGTGTGTGTGTGTGAATGAGTCTGCCACAGCACATAGGAGGTCACAGGGCAACTTTTGGGACAGTCAGTTCTCTCTGTCCACCATGTGAAGGTGTTGTGATATCACGCAGGTCAACAGGCCTTGTGGCAAGCACCTTTATTTCACCAGCTCCAGGAATGACTTTTTTTTTTTTAATTCTTCAAACTTTTATTGATTCCCTACAGATTTCACACCATTTATCTGATCCCACCCATCTCCCCGCTTTGAATTCACCCTCCACGTGTCCTTGCAACTTCCCCCCAAATAAAACAAAATTTAAAAGAAAACCCCCAAACCAAGCAAAGCAAACAAACAAAACAAAAGAAACAAAAACCAAAATGAAACAAAAAAGGGAGGGGGGGAAGAATCCAGTCATGGAGGCCGTAGTGTGGCCGAGGGTGTCAGGCAGCTCACCGTTTAGTCCTTCATCCTCACTTCCAAGCCTTCATTGTCCTGACTCAATGGTCTGAATTGAGCTCTCCGGCCCCTGCTGCCAAGCCTGACGATCTTAGTTCAATCCCCGGGACCTACATGATGAAGCAAGTTGTCCTCTGGTCTCCACACACGTACCATGGCATGCACATGCCTCCCCTAATAGTAAATTTTAAAACGTGATAAAAATTATGTTTAAGATCAGTATTGTTCAAAAGTAAAGTCATTAAGATGAGGTGGTTTTGAGAGCATTAGAAGGAGGTGCTCTGTGGGTTCCTTCCTCTTGGGTACCCCCCAAGAATTCATAAGCATCTGTGTTTATACAGAGACCTTTTATTCATAATGAATAACCATTCAGTAATGTGTATGTGCTTAAACAGATTGCAAGCCTAGGCCACGTGCCCAACAGCAAAGGCCACACACAAACTGACCAGGCCCACTGGTCAGTTAAGCTTCCAGTTAAGCAAAAGACTATGCTTGCTTTACAAAGTCAGTCCCAGGGGGTTCTCTAGCCCTGGGCCAGAGACGCAGCAACAGCAACAGCTCTGCACCATGCCCTGTGGCTGCTGGTGGGCGCAAGAACTCAACCTAGTGCAGAGGCACCAGACAGTCAGACAGCATTATAGTGAGCAAGCAGAGCGTGGGAAGGTGGAGGAGAGAAGGAGGTAGAGCCATTCATGGACTGGAGAGAGGTGTGAATCAGAAGAGGTGAGGGTGGTGAGGAACACGCTTCTGGAATATTCCTTTATGCTGTGTGAAAATGTGTCATTGGACTGGTTTAATAGAAAGCTGATAAATAAAAGAATAGCTAGGCAGGAGGTATAGGCGGGACTTCTGAACAGAGAGGGCTCTCGGTAGAAAAAAGGAGTCACCAGCCAGATGCAGAGGGAGCAAGTTATGCAGGAGGCCTGGCCTTCGCTTCCCCACTTGATCTGTTTTGCACTCTTGAGGTCTGAAAAGGTGTCTACTGACACATGGACAAACTTAAGTTTCCCTGCGGTGGGCAGGTATGTAATATCCATCTGCCCAATGGCCCCCCCCCCTTTTACACTGTGGGCACTTTTCCTGGACTGGCAGTAGTTCCCTGAGGGAGCTGTGGGCATTTTTTTTTAATGTTTAGGGTACCACAGTTAAAGTAGGTTTTATCCCCAGTTGTCTGGGGTCCTCACCCTGGCAGCGGCAATCGCCTGGCCCTGAATCAAGTGCCCATCAATATCCCGGCAGATCTGAATGTATTCATTTAAGCTTTTTACCCTTTGTGGCCACAAGGCTTCCTTACAGTATTTATTTGCATTCTCAAATGCCAGTTGCTTAACTATTGGGCATAGTTGTGGTCACATCACCAAACAATTTCCAGGCCAACTGCAATAGCCTATCCACATAGTCCTGAAATGGTGCTGAAGGCCCTTGTCAAACTTTGGACAGCTGATCCCCCGCAGCCCTGTTTGGCAGGGCTTTCCAACCTTTGGTAGCAGCAGCAGCCATTTGGAGATATACGGCAGGATCGAGAACAATTTGATCAGCCAAGTCAGCATAAGCTCCTGCTCCAGTTTGCATGTCTAGATTGCACTGTGGCAGTCCCGCTTGAGCATTTAACCTAGCTGTTTGTAAACAATTTTCTTGATATTCTCCCCTCCACAATAAGTAATCTTCTCCCGATAGAACTGCACGGCATAGCTGCTGCCAATCGCTAGGTGTAAGATTCAATGCCGCAAGAGATTCTACAACGGCAAGAGTAAAGGGGGCCTGAGCGCCCTATGCCGCCGTGGCCTCTTTCAACTGCTTCATCTCCTTAAAGCTCAAGGCCACATGTTGTCTCAGCATCTGTCCTGGATTGTTAGATCAGGTACCTCTATGACCGGAGGTACCTGAATTCAGTAAAATCACAGCAGATTCAAACCACTGTCTTGTGAGTTTGTCTGTCATCGCCAACCTCGTGCCTTCCTGAGTACCAAGACCCTGCTTCTTCCACGGTCTGAGTGGCTCCACTGAGACGGTTCGTGGCAGGGTTACAAACTGGATAAATACAACACACGGCAAAGTGTTTCCATCTTTATTTAAAGCCAAAAGAGTTATTTTTCTTTTTGTGATAGAGTTCACACTGTAGCCCAGGCTGGCCTGGGACTCCCAGCTGTCCCTTTTATCTCAACTTTCAGTGTTGAGTTACAGGTGTGAGCCACCACACCCAGGTCTGGGCTCTTGAGTACGTCAGCCTTTGTTGCCCAGCTTATGCATGTAATGTGGAACGTGGATCTGCGCCTGTGGAGCTTGGGAGGGGAAACCCAACTTTCCATGATCTCACACACAATTTTTACAGTTTCCTTAGTGATTTTGTAGAGCACTAAGGGGTGTAAAAAGATTGCTGTTATTTAAATTTTTTGAAGGAAGATTAATATTTTACTTAGAAGAAAGGTAACCCTGAATACATAGCGTAAGTACAAATAGCAAATAACTCCACGGAAAAGCACCCTCGATGCAGGAAACTGAAAGGCAAGTATTAGGAAAGCTGAATAAATGCTTCTAAAAATACTGTCTGTGCTATTACTTCACAGGAGAGAGGGCAAAGAGCAAAAGTCAAAGCGAGCACTCTGAAATTTTAGATTGTGCAAAAAGTACTTTTTCTGCTAGTAAGAAACACACAGGATTGTGAGCTGATGAAGAAATAAACCTCCTTCCTCTTCATCACCGGAAACTCACACACACACATACACACACACACACACACACTCAGGCATATACGCATTCACACACACCTACACCCCACACGCGTATGCATGCACACACACACACACAGGCACACACACACATGCACGCACGCACACCCTTCCACACACACGCGCACAAATTTGCACCTGCGTGCCACTCCACCCCACGCCCAGCCCAGACACCTCCCCAACCCCTACCCCCATGCCTTCACCATCCTTCATCTTGCTCCATTAGGAAATTTGGTTTGCAGGCAGGGCTGCATTTTCAGTACTCCAAGATGTACTATAATTTTAGCTTTTACCAATGCCACTGTCAAATGTCAGGTTTCAAAAGAGCATCAATGTTAGATAAGCTTTGTCGCCGCACACAGGATTCCGAGGGAAGGGAATGTTTGTTTATTTGTCATTAATCTTCCTGATATGACCTTCATAATGTAGTAGGTCTGATAAAGCACTGAGCCTGATTCACAGCATTTCCAGGAGTTCACAATTTCACAGCTTATGTTCTGGTCAAGGTCACACATTTATTAACTTAATATAAAAGACGCTTAAAAGATTACAGACAATAACAATAACTAAGACACACACAGGGGTTAAGGCCCGCACTAATGCCAACAGGGAGATCAGGAGGGCGTGCCACTTTGTCATCTGTGACACATCTGGTGATTAGCATGCTCGCATGAGTCAGGAACAAGGGGTAGGGCATGCCTGCAGTAGCCGAGGGAAGCTGATGGAGGCGGAGGCACCATGCGCTCCTGGCTCCCCAAGTTGTCCTCTTCTCCACAGAGCAGCAGCAGAGTTTTCGTAGTCTCCAGATGTGTCACCCTGGAACCAGACACAGTTAGCTCGATGACTCACAGACGCCACAGGAAATAAGAGACCAGGAGCTATCTGGGCCTTCCCCAAGCTCCTCTTTCTAACCCTTTCTTTATCTCATCTAGTGACCAAATATGCCTGACAGCTCTCTGCACCTGCCGAAATATACTTTTTTGTACCTTGTTATGCAGTAGACACCGTGGGGGTCGGGATCTAGCAAGCCTATCCATAAAATTCAAAGTATATTTTATACCGCTCTTTGTCCATCAACATTAACCCGTCTGTTCCCTTGCTCATCATACACCCCCGTGTATGGCAAAGGTTCTGCTGTAGTCTTATACATTCCCATACTGTGCTTCCCTATCCCAGAGCTGTTCCTGAAGAGATAATCCTTGTCTTGTAGATATAAAGAATATCATTATCATAAAAGAGATCATGCAAAGCCCATATCCTGCATAGCCAGCTAATCGAGAAACCCATCTATGCCTCAAGGCGGCCTATACCGGGCCGTCTGCCATTGAACCTCCAGGAAGCCTAGTCCCATAGGACACGCAGCTCCCGACCGGCACAATGACGTATGTCATGTCACACAGACAACACTGGAGTCGGTGTGGCAATCCCCCAATCATTCCTGAGACCTGAGACCAGGTCCTGAGACCTCCTCACAGCGTCAAGCACCTACCTGGCTTGTTGTTAATCGCTCTCTTCTGCAGTTTCTGAGAGCAGTCTCGTAAGGAGCTCGTGCACACGTATGAGGACGTCCGAGTATGGGAAATGGATGATCAGGTACGTCTTTACCTTCTTCAGCGCGCACATGCCCGCTGTTGTGGCAAAGTCCCCGGGGAAGACGCTCGTCCAAGTGTCCAGGAGGGTGCAGATGGAGCTGGTGGAAAGGGACAGACAGGGCACTCAGTGGCCTGGACTTTCCTTTGCCACCCCGCCCAAGACTCCGTGCATGTGAGACTGCAAAGGAGAGGCTATCCAGCCCTTAGCCATACAATGAGCAGGGCTGAGAGGTCCATGGGAGCAGGGAGCTCCATACGCCCCATGCTCAGGCTCTAATGGAGCACAGCTGGGCGAGCCTTCACGCCATGGACTGAGATGAGGGTAGTAGAGTCTCAGAGGGCCACCGGAGGCCACAGGCTTTCCCCATAGCCCCACTTGGCAAGGACCGTGCCCATGCAGTCAATGCTTAGACCTCAGTATGGTGTATGGTGGTAGAAACGTGGAGCGTGAGCCCCAAGCATCGGCCATCCCTCACCCTTGGTACCCAAGGGAGCCCACCCTGCAGAGCCAAGGCCTTTCTCTCTCATGTTGTAAAGCTCACTTACTTCTTGAGCCGCTCATCCTCCTGGCAGCCGGGGCGGAAGCGTGCATACCTGGAGGAGACCAGGAAGGAAATGTTACCTGTGGAGTCCCAGTTCCCTACCTAAAAGACATCTCGGGGGGCCTGCTGACTCCTGGAGCAGAATCAAAGTCCAGAGCCTAGAAGTTCTCTGTGCTCTCAGGTTATTAGTTCACCTGTATTCTGTAGTGCTTCAAATATGTTTGTGCAGTATGTCTACCCGGACATCTCAGTGGACACAGGTTCCCTCGGATTATCCTCCTCGGGTCTCCACTCAAGACCCATCTCTAGCGGGTGCTCCAATATGAATTCTAGAACCTCGTTTACAATGGGAGTAGCGCTTTGACCAATGCTTCAGAAAAACTGGCCAAGGATAGAGAGCTTCCTGAAGGTGCAGAGGACACCCACACTCACACTCATTAGGGTCACAGCAGTCCCTAGGGTCCAACCTGGAGGTAGTAATGTCTGACTACATGCTGCTGGCTTCTGACAAGACTCTAGCAACTAGGTAGGCTCAGAGAAAGGCAGAGGCTTCCCATAAACGACAAGAGGATGTGAGGCCTCTGAGCTCGGAAGTGGGCACTCACCGCCTGAAGATGACATCCAGCACCTGCTCAATGGTGGTATGAGCAGGGTAGCTGCTCAGGAAGGCCATGAGATACTCGCGGTCACCGTTCTGAAGGGAAGTGATCAGGTCTTCGACCACTTCCTCCAGATCCCCGAAGTCTAAGATCTTAGGGTCCCCGGGGAATGAGTCCTTCTGGTCCTGCAGCTGGTCCTGTGGGGCGGAGTCTACTGGGTCCCTGCAGATGGATTCCATCTGGTCCTCTTGGTCCTCAGGGGTGGAGCGCACCGGGTCCCCGGGGACCGAGTCCAGCTGGTCTCCTTGATCCTCCGGGGTGGAGCCCATCGGGTCCCCAAGGACCCACTCAGTCGGGTTCCTGGGGACTGATTCCCGCTGGTCCTCTGCCACCTGAGGAGAGATCAGGGTGGGTGGTTCAAACTGGCACAGGACTGCAGTTCATGATCGGTTATTATCATTCCACGTTTTCCTGACCCCTTCACTCTGCCAAACACCAAGAGTGAAATTTAGGAAAACCGAGATTTCAAAGTGGTTACCTGGCCTACAGTGGTCTGGCTCTCGCTGCCCCGTCTCATCTGGCCGAATGGCCAGAGGTGCTGGTGCCAAGAGCGAACCAGGCGTCTCCAGGCACCTCCTAGGCCATGGCTTCTTTTTTTCTTCCTGCCATTACTCACGCAGCAGCAACTCCACCAGCAACAAGAATCCATTACGAATCTTCAGTCTTGTCTCAAGACAAGTGAGCCTTCTGGGCTGTCTGTAAGCAGTTGGCTGCCTGGTTGTAGGTTTCTGCAATGTGATGTCACTGTTAAGGAAGTGAGGTCACTCCTGGGGTCCCCATGCCTGAGTCTCCTCACACAGGGCTTTCCCAAAAGTCTCTTAGACCCCCTCCCTCCTCCCACGTGCACTACTTGACACAGAAAGATACAAAGGTGCTTCCTATTTCACTGCTCCTAGGAATGTCTGGCTACAGGCAGCACCTCGGCTTTACAATCTGAGCTCCTGTTGTTGACCTGCATCTGGAATTCTAAACCCAACCCTAATTGCCCCAGCACACCTTAAACCCTTGCCATGTTGCCTCGCTTCTAGGCTACTTTGTGTGTGTTCTCTGTGAAATATGAACACACATCATCTGTTTGTTGGGTTTTCATGAGCATCTAGAGTGGGACTTTTTTTAGCATTTTTTTTTTAAATTGTTTGTATTGTTTTGTTTTGAGACAGGATTTCTTTGTATAGCCATGGCTGTCCTGGAACTCACTCTATAGACCAGGCCGGCCTGGAACTCCCAGAGACCCACCTGTTTCTGCTTCCTGAGTACTGGGAATGAAAGCATGCACCACAACCAGGGTCAAGAGTGAGGCACTTGTATAGTTAATTATAATCGTGTGCTTTTTTGAAAAAAAATTATTATTATTATTATTATTATTATTTTTTATTTATGTTACAGACTCCTTCAGGTCTCTGCACCTAGGCATCACCAATGTCTCCTCCTTTATTCTGAAAATTTGCCAGCACGGGAAGTGGTGCAGGGAAAGACACTGAGGAAAGATCCAGCCAGGAGGCCGGGAGCCTTCAGCAGCTCCTCCCCACTTCCCATCTTCCCCACTGACTGCTGACCTTCACTACTGCCCCCGTGTGGAGGAACGGGACACAGCCGGTGAGAATGCCAGGGGAAAGTGCAGTGGGATGTTTTTAAGTACAAGTCTGAGGTGTGGGTAGGCGAGATTGCTCAGTGGTTAAGCGCACTGGCTGCTCTTCTATAGGTCTTGAGTTCAATTCCCACCAACCCCATGGTTCCTCACACCCATCCGGAATGAGATCTGGTGCCCTCTTCTGGTCTGGCATGCAGACATACATGCAGTCTGGATATCTATTCATAATAGGTAAATAAATCTTTAAAAAAATGTAAAACTAAATAAACCTTAAACTTAAAAAATGGTAAAAAAAAGAAGTCAGGGCGATGTTAATAATATCTCAAATATATACATGAATTTATACAAAACAGTAGTATCATATGACTTTGTAGTCTATTTGTGTTCAATATTGGACAATTTACATGAAAATTTATTTCTGTACTTAAATCACAAGGGTTCAAAGTAATCATTTGTCCGTAGCAGGCAGAGCACGGGCCAGCTCTCCTTTACTAAGGAGGCGGTGGCACATCCCTAGAGGAGGGGGCAGTAGGGGTGTGGACAGGGCTTCAGCTGGTGCAGCCCTGTGGCTCCTTGCAAGGCTCAAGAGTATTCCCAGGCCACCCCACATTGGTGGACCATGTTGCCTCATCAACATCCTCACACAGGGATGCTGACAGGCCCCACCCCCGCCTGGAATTGAAGGCAAACCCCTGTGGCAAACTTGCCATCCCTCTCCCTGAATGCCGTTGTTCATACGACTATGCTGTCTAATTCATGCTGCGGGGTGCGCCTCACTTTGCCCCCAGCGTCAGGCACTGGGCCTCACTTGCCCATGGTTCAGACCCTGCTCTGCATGCGTGCAGCAGAGCTGAGCACCAGGGCCTTGCTGTGCACTGCAGGGAGGTCAGAAGAACCTCGCTGATGTCAGAACCGAACTGACCTTGTCTCAGAGGAAGCAGTTCTCTTCCTCGTTTTACAGGTGAGAACAGGGAGGCTCGGGCATGTTAGTGTATATTGGTTGTCAATTCTGCATAACAAACCACTCAACAGCGGAGTGACTAAGGAAATTATTGTTACTGTTATTGTGAGATTATTGTTCACACTTCCACGAGGCATCACTTTCGGCCTGGCTCCACTGAGGGTTCCTTAGGCCATGCTCACGGGACTCACTCATGAGACTATGTTTACCTGGTGAACTCCCAGGCACTCATTGTGTTGGGTCTCAGAAGGAAGCAGGCCATCCTGTCTAGATGGTCTCCATACTCTCAATTCACTCAGGAGATCCTGTCTTTTTCTACTTCGCATGTAGATTAGTCCATGTATGTCTCTCTTAGGGTCCTCATTGTTGTCTAGGTTCTCTGGGATTGTGAATTGTAAGCTGGTTTTTTTTGCTTTATATCTAAAAGCCACTTATGAGTGAGTACATGTGATAATTGTCTTTCTGGGTCTGGGTTACCTCACTCAATATGATGTTTGCTGGCTCCATCCATTTGTCTGCAAATTTTAAGATGTTGTTATTTTTTTCTGCTGTGTAGTACTTCATTGTGTAAATGTACCATATTTTCCTTATCCATTCTCCGGTCGAGAAACATTTAGGTTGTTTCCAGATTCTGACTATGGCAAACAATGCTGCTATGAACATAGTTGAGTCATGTGGCATTCCCCTCTGTATACTGAGAATACCATTGGTTAATAAAGAAATGAAGGCCTTGTGTGAGGTGGATACGCTTTTCAGGACAGAACTGGAGGTGAGTAAAGAAGATGGGGCTGTGCGCTCGAAGCGGCACGGCACATGCCCGTTCAGGAAAGCGCTCGTGAGGAAGGTGCTGGGTGTGCTTTGAGTTAGGAACTAAATCACTTTTAGCATTAAGGAATCGGAAGATGGATAGCCCCAGTTACTTATTTGATGAAACAGAGGAGGGCCCATGGAGCTCCTCTTAGGGTATTAGGAAAACAACCTCTGGGCTCCCGCTGACAGGACACTTTCTCCAAGGGCTGTTAATTAGATCGTGTTATTAGCTCACAGCGGGGAGCAGACATCCTTCGCCTGTAAACTAAAGTGCGCTCGCCATTCAGCTAGTGGGGCTTGCTCGGTCTTTAAAACTGTCTTAATCATTAGTGAGTTAGTTAAACTGTAACATCGTGAGATAAAAATAATGACTGGTGTCACTCGGGAACAAGTCTGAACTGGACTGGTTGTCAGATGCTCTCTGTACAGTCAGCGCTGACAGGGCGGACAGCGTTGATTGCTGGGTGACAGTTGACCCAGCTCAGCAACCTGGTCGCCCATGGTCGAGCAGTATCTTGAGATCAGTGTGATGGGGAGGAAGGGGGTTAGGGGGACGGTCCTGGGGCCTCATCTTCCATTCTCAATCAGCCGGAATTTTACAACATATAGTTGTAATTCGTGTGTTTCTGATGTTTTATTTTGTTATTAATTATTAACGACTCTACCTTGGGAGGTTTTGAAATGATGGCGAAATGATCTGTGTCTCCTTTGTACAGCTGGAAAGATTGCTACCATATCAG
>NW_026067911.1:5689596-5692078 GCF_014885135.2 Alexandromys fortis
GGTAGAATTCTGCACTGAAACCATCTGGTCATGGGCTTTTTTTGGAAGGGAGATTTTTGATAACAGTTTCTAATTCTTCGCGACTAACAGGTCTATTTAGATCGTTCGCCTGGTCTTGGTTTAACTTTGGTATATGGTACTTATCTAAAAAAAAGTCCACTTCTTTTGCATTTTCCAGTTTTGTGGCATACAGGCTTTTGTAGTAAGATCTAATGATTCTCTGAATTTCCTCTGTGTCTGTGGTTATGTCCCCCTTTTCATTTCAGATCTTATTTATTTGCATGTTCTCACTCTGTAGTTTAATTAATTTGGATAGGGGTTTGTCGATCTTGTTGATTTTCTCTAAGAACCAACTTTTTGTTTCATTGATTCTTTGGACTGTTTTCTGTGTTTCTATTTCATTGATTTCAGCCCTTAGTTTGATTATTTCCAGTCTTCTACTCCTCCTGGGCAGATCTGCTTCTTTTTTTTCTAAAGCGTTCAGGTGTGCTGTTAAGTCTCCAATGTAAGCTTTCTCCGTTTTCTTTAAGTGGGCACTTAGTGCTATGAACTTTCCTCTTAGCACTGCTTTCATCGTGTCCCAAAGGTTTGAGTATGTTGTCTCTTTATTTTCATTAAATTCAAGGAAGACTTTAATTTCTTTCTTAATTTCTTCCTTGACCCAGGTGTGGTTCAGTAGTTGACTGTTCAGTTCCCATGAGTTTGTCGGCTTTCTGGGGGTAGCATTGTTGTTGCCTTCTAACTTTAATGCATGGTGATCTGATAAGACACAGGTGGACACTGATATTTTTTTGTATCTGTGGAAGTTTGCTTTGTTACCGGATATGTGGTCAATTTTCGAGAAGGTTCCATTAGCTGCATAGAAGAAGGTATATTCTTTCCTATTTGGGTGAAGTGTTCTATAGATGTCTGTTAAGTCCATTTGCTTCATTACCTCCAATAATTCTCTTAATTCTGTATTAGGTTTCTGTCTGATTGACCTGTCCATTGGTGAGAGAAGAGTGTTGAAGTCTCCTTCCACTAGTATGTGTGGTTTGATGTCTGCCTTGAGTTCTAGTAATATTTCTTTTACATAAGTGGGTGCTTTTATATTAGGGGCATAGATATTCAGGATTGAGACTTCATCCTGATGAATTGTTCCTGTTATGAGTATAAAGTGTCCATCTCGATCTCTTCTGATTGATTTTAGTTTAAAGTCAGTTTTGTTAGAAATTAGTATGGCCACACCTGCTTGTTTCTTAGGTCCATTTGCTTGAAAAACATTTTCCCAACCCTTTACTCTGAGTAGATGCCTGTCTTTGTGGTTGAGATGTGTTTCCTGTAAACAGCAGAATGTTGGATCCTGTTTTCGTATCCAATCTCTTAGCCTGTGCCTTTTTATAGGAGAATTGAGTCCATTAATATTAAGTGATATTAATGACCAGTGGTTGTTTACTCCGGTTATTCTTATTGTTTTTGGTAGTATAGTTTGTGTGTCTCCCTTCTTTGAGTTGTGCTGGTGAAGGGTCGCTAGATGCCTGAGTTATTGTAGGCAGTGTTGGCAATGTTGGATTCCTTGGGTTGTGATTTTCCTTCTATTATTTTTTGTAAGGCTGAATTTGTGGCTACGTATTGTTTAAATTTGTTCGTATCCTGGAATGTTTAGTTTTCTCCATTGCTAGTGAACGATAGCTTGGCTGGGTATAGTAGTTTAGGCTTGCATCCATGTTCTCTTAGTTTCTACAGTACCTCTATCCAGGACCTTCTGGCTTTCATGGTTTCCATAGAGAAGTCAGGTGTAAGTCTGATCGGTTTACCTTTATAAGTTACTTGGCCTTTTTCCTTTGCAGCTCTTCATATTCTTTCTTTAATCTGTATATTTTGTGTTTTGATTATTATATGGCGAGGGGATGTTTTGTTTTGGTTTGGTTTTTGATCCAGCCTATTTGGTGTTTTGTATGCTTCTTGAATATTCAAAGGAATATCTTTATGTTGGGAAAGTTTTCTTCCATAATTTTGTTAAAAATATTTTTTGGGCCTTTGAGCTGTGACTCTTCTTCTTCTATCCCTATTATTCTTAGGTTTGGTCTTTTTATTGTGTCCCATATTTCCTGAATGTTTTGTGATGAGATTTTGTTGGCTTTGCTGTTTTCTTTGATCAGTGCGTTTATTTTCTCTATGGTGTCCTCAGAATCTGAGATTCTTTCTTCTATTTCTTGTATTCTATTGATTATGCTTGTTTCTGTAGGCTCTGCTCGTTGACCTAGATTTTCCGTATCCAGCTGGTCCCCAGTTTGTGCTTTCTTCCTTGCTTCCATTTCAGTTTTCAATTCTTGAACTGTTTCCATTACCTGTTTGTTCGTTTTTTCTTGGTTTCCCAGGGTCTCATGTACGTATTTACTCAATTCTTCAAACTTTTTGTTATACTTCTCATCCATTTCTATAAAGGTGTTTTTTACATATTGTTTAAGGGACTCTATTGCTTTCATAAAGTCGATTTTTT
>NW_026067911.1:5694183-5738378 GCF_014885135.2 Alexandromys fortis
TCCATGATCTCACACACAATTTTTACAGTTTCCTTAGTGATTTTGTAGAGCACTAAGGGGTGTAAAAAGATTGCTGTTATTTAAATTTTTTGAAGGAAGATTAATATTTTACTTAGAAGAAAGGTAACCCTGAATACATAGCGTAAGTACAAATAGCAAATAACTCCACGGAAAAGCACCCTGGATGCAGGAAACTGAAAGGCAAGTGTTAGGAAAGCTGAAGAAATGCTTCTAAAAATACTGTCTGTGCTATTACTTCACAATTTTTCTGCTAGTAAAAAGCACACAGGATTGTGAAATAAACCTCTTCCCTATTCATCACCAGGAAACTCACACACACACACACACACGTACACACACACACGCACACACACACTCAGGCATATACGCATGCACACCCACCTACACCCCACACGCGTATGCATGCACACACACAGGCACACACACACATGCACGCATGTACACCCTTCCACACACATGCGCACAAATTTGTACCTGCGTGCCACTCCACTCCACCCCACGCCCAGCCCAGACACCTCCCCAACCCCTACCCCCATGCCTTCACCATCCTTCATCTTGCTCCATTAGGAAATTTGGTTTGCAGGCAGGGCTGCATTTTCAGTACTCCAAGATGTACTATAATTTTAGCTTTTACCAATGCCACTGTCAAATGCCAGGTTTCAAAAGAGCATCAATGTTAGATAAGCTTTGTCGATGCACACAGGATTCCGAGCGAAGGGAATGTTTATTTGTCATTAATTTTCCTGATATGACCTTCATAATGTTGTAGGTCTGATAAAGCATGAGCCTGATTGGCAGCATTTCTAGGAGTTCACAATTTCACGGCTAAGTTTCCGATCCAGGTAATACAGTTATTAACTTAATATAAAAGAAGCTTTAAAAAGATTATAAAAAGCAATCTGCCCTCACTACAGACAATATTAATAACTCAGACTTAGACACACACAGGAGTTAAGGCCAGCACTAATGCCAACAGGGAGATCAGGAGGTCGGGCCACCATTGTCATCTGTGACACATCTGGTGATTAGCATACTAGCACAAGTAAGGCAGCTTGTCAGGCACAGGAAGGTGAGCTTGGCTGCAGTTGCTGAGGGAAGCTGATGGAGGCGGCGGCACCATGCGCTTCTGGCTCCCTCAGTCGTCCTCTCCTCCACAGAGCAGCAACAGAGTTTTCTTATAATCTCCAGATGTGTCGCCCTGGAACCAGACACAGTTAGCTCGATGACTCACAAACGCCACAGGAAATAAGAGATCAGGAGCTATCTGGGCACGGATTGTGTTGCTATGACTTTTCTCCCAACTGGGAACTTTTCCTCATGACTCCCGCAACAGGAATGCTACGCAGGGAATTTCCTAGCAACGTTGCTTGGTTTAACTTTCTAATTTGACCCCTCAAGAGCTGTTCTCTTAATTGCAGTGAAGTATGTTCTTCCATCTAAAAAGAGAGGGCAAGACTCCCAGTTTCTCTCAGGCTAACAAAGGCGAAGAAGGTACAGGCCCACCTGGGTGCTAGGGCTTTGCCTCAGACACAAGCACACAACATGCTTTCCTCAAGCTGGCCTCAGCCCCAAGTATGTGTGAAGTACTAATGTCTTAAGTGTGCCGACTCTCTAGAGCCCTTCAGTCCAAGCACGCGCGCACACACACACCACATACATTAAGGACAAAGCTTTGCTAAACTGAGACCCTGCTCTACACACAGGCCACAGGAACTTTAATGCCCCCACAGGAAAGCCTGTCAAAAGACCCGAGGCCAAACTCCAAGGTCAGACTTGCTTCCCTTTTACAGTGATGGCTGTGTTGCCTTGGTCCCTTGCTGCAGATATGCCCTGACACCAGAGAAAAAGCGAGGAGACAGAAGTGTTGACAGAGACAGCCGATGCCGATGAACACAGAAGGACATGTTCTAGCCATGGGCAAAGCCTTGGCTCTGTTGGACCATGGTCAGGCCTGACATCCAACTCTCTCTTTGTCCTCCTCGGAACCCCTAGCTCTAACCCTATAAGCATAGGAACTGGAGGGTTCTTTCACCCGTTTCCTGCGTGCCGCCTACGGTTTGTCTCTGGGTTTCTAATGTGAGATGAAGCTCTACCTTGATCATAGAATACAGAGAAGTGGCGAAGTTCTTCCTAAACTCCTTCCTGATGTTAAACAGATCAATCTCGCTCCTCGACACCACGACTCTGATGAGGGTGTGATCATCCGTCCCAGCACCCTTTAGAGGAGAAAGAACACAGGCATTGAGTCTTCACATATAGCATCAAACGCCCCTGGTCTGAGTCACTTCAGTTTAGCGGTTTAGTAGGGAGAGGCAACCCGTTTGAAGACGTGAATTCCCAGGTTGTTGTCTAAAGCGTAATCAGACAGAGAAGGGCACATTCGTTAGACAGACGGTTCACGGTGTCCACTCACCTTCATCGCATAGTAGAGGGTCTCTGCAAGGTAGGCTGGTATGCTCCGAATAGATTTCACTAGGACAACACATAATATGGCTGTCAGATGCTATTCTGACATGAGAAGATTGACGTAATCGCAGTGCGAACACTGCCTCATGTGCCCTCAGTCCTGTTTCTAAGTGTGAAGTGAAATGTGCTGCAGAGGGGCTCATCGGCACGCTGCTAGGGTTCCCTCACCAAACACTTTAGGCACTGGTTTGGTTCTCCACAGAGGTCTATGTGGGCACAGAAAGGCACTGGACCAGAGGCTCAAGTCTTTTCTGGGCCCCTTTGTTCTCTGCGGTCTTCGTTGGGTAGTTAACATGCCACAGCCTTTGTCACTGATGTGTTATGTAAGTAATTGGAAGTTTCTGTTCCAGATGTTCAATCAAATGGCACAAGACTACTATAACCTCTGGAAGCACTTGTGTCCCCTCCTAATCCTCCAAGCTAAAACTCACAATTCATGTAAGCAGCCTGCATGTATCCACTGCAGTTCAGATGCCGGGCCAGACAGTCAGGGAAGCATCCTCCTCCCTCCCAACACACACAACGGATACAGTTAAGGCTGTGCAGACCACAGTCCACTCAGCAAAAGACACATGGCATATAGAAACTTTATGGGATAAAAAACAACAACAATCCTTCAGCTGTGATGTTTCTGAATTCTTCCTTTCCAAAGTTTAAGGAAAATAGCTTTTTTAGGCAGACAGAGAAATTGCCATCTGGCTAGGGGGAAAAATCTCTATCTCTGATGTGTTAGGAGATGGGATGGGGTTGTTTGGGGGTTAAATAACTTGGGGTTGTCAAGTGCTCACAATAACTGTGACTTCCATGTGTGTCTCCATCATCAAAGAGCCAAGTGTCCAGCTCACTGGCGGTGTGTTCATGTAAAAGGAGACTTTTTAGAGTGGACTATTTGCATAACTTTTGCTTAATTTCCACAAAACAAAAAGCCAGAATGAGCTCCATGTCGAATGCTCAGGACAGGCAGACAAATGACAAACCGGCCACCTTCAGACCATGTGAAACCAGGACCTTGAACCCTCAAGATTTGGGGAATGGATAAAAACCCACAGTCAACTACAGACTCACTCCCCCAGTAATTCTGAGCACTTAATGAAAGATTCAAGTGATTTAACCTGAAAACAACCACCACCTCATCACGTCGAAGGTACACATTTGTGTTTTTCCTAGCCAGATGATAATTTCTCAGTGCATGCAAAGCTGTGAGGACGGTATTCAAAGTAGTCTGAAAGCGCACAGGAATCACAGGCAAGCCATACTCGCAGCTCTGTGATAACATCTCCAGCATCAAAGGCCCACAGTACTGTTTTCTATCTATTGTTTTTTCTGAGACAGGGTTTCTCTGTGTCGCAGTCCTGGCTGTCCCAGAACTCACTCTGTAGACAGGCTGGCCTTGAACTCACAGAGATCCTCCTGCCTCTGCCCCAGAATGCTGAGCCACCACACCTGGCTGAACTGTTTTTAATGTGGCTCTAAAATGAGTCCTACTAATGTCCTTAGTACCTACAAACAACTGGGCAAATAACCAGATAACCTGTATCCACAACCTCAGCCTAGACTTCCCAAAGGGAAACTCAGGAGTTCAGTTCATCCGACACCATGTCATTCCCTTATTTTCCATGAAGAAACATGATTATCTTTAGATTTAGTCTCAACTGGATGGAATCAAATCATCTCACAGGAAATATTACACGCATTGTGAATTCACCTACCCACAGCCAGGAGCAACTGCTCCAAGTTCCCTGAAGTCTCTCGATCAATGGTTTCCTCAATCTGAAATCCTGAGATTGTCATGTACTTGTCAAACACTAGAAAAATAAAAAAAGAACATGCCTTCACAACTGACGAAGAAACCCCTCCCTTCCATGATGTCAGAGCCACCTGGTGCCAAGCCCTAAGCAACAGTTTACTTGTGTTGTAATGCATGCCATTAGTTATAAATTTGCAAAATTGAGCTTACGTTTGTTTGTCGTGAGAAGAATTTGCAATGTCACACAGGCTGGCCTCAACTTTGACCCTCCTGTCTCTGCTCTCCAAAGGCTCACTTGAGATGTGGCCAATCTTTACAATGTCACAGAGTTGCACCCTTTTAGTTTTTGTCTCGAGTTAACAGACAGAGCCTGTTAGCCAGGATGCATGTCCAAATAAGGCCCAGATGTGACAGTGGCTTGCCTGAGGAGCTGGGCAGGCTTAAGCATGGAGGTTATACTTAGGCATAAGGCACCACGCTTGGCTTCTAAACATCGCTTCACAGATGCTGATTTCCTGGCCTCTTGCTGGTTTTAATCAGTGAGGCAACAGGCAAATCTGCTGGGAGAGAGTCTCCTTCCTTCTAAAAGGTGGTCAACAAGTAGAACTGACTTAACCTTTTCTCCTCTTCCTGTTGTGAAAACGGGGTTTGGAGCCACAGCAGCCACCTTGTAATGATGAGGTAATGAGCCTAAGAAGGGACACGCTAAGGACAGTGTGGCAGGAAAACAGAGGATACAGGCAGGTCCTACCAAATCACCACGTCACCCCCACAGAAATAAAGCCCAACTGTTAAAGCCATGATGAGGGCTTTTTGTCACTTGCCACCAAACTAATTCTCAACCGGCACCGACAGCTGCACTGAACGGATGCCTATGAGTCTTAGGGACCAATGTGCAGCAAGTTCTTAGAATGTGACTCTCCTTGGCGCCTGACAAGACTCCAGCCTAAAGACTGGATCTCTGAGGGTGAAGGGACTGCTGAGGACACCCAGCTTTGTAAAAGCAACAGTAGCAGTGTCAAGAACTCTGTGATTTCTCTTGATCAAACTGTGAAAACTGATTTTTCAGGGGCAGGTATCTGTCCAGATTTGCCCATGTTCTTTCCAGATTTCCCAAAGCACTGGTCTCTTGTTTTTGGTTTTTACTTACCTCTTCTCAAATGAGACACACTGCGTGTCCCAAAGATGGTGATAAACTTTTCTTCATCTGTCCCCCACTTCAGCTCCCCAGCCTGGAACAGCGCCTGTAATGAACCACCCTGCGTGAGTCAGTCACTTTTCTGGTTTCCCAAGCACTCTGTACCTTCCTGAACTGCCTGCCTGTGTACCAAGTTAATGGGTCACATACAAAGCACAGAAATGACAAAGGAGCTCATGTTTCCAAAATGTTGGCAGGAATATCCCATCTTCTAGGAGATGTTGTGGTCTGCGAGAGTTCCTGCCATCTCCTTTTGAACACTGGTTTACAGACAGGAAAGTAACTCAACGAAGAGTTTCTTGGTTTTGTTTTGCTCATCCTATAGTTGCTGTCATGTCTATAGCACGTGACAAAAAGCAAACTCCATAATTCCTGTTTACATCAGTGATGTAGGCAGAGTTAGCTATAGAACACCTCGGTACACAGCCACACAGTTCATGGTGAAACACTTATCGTTGCAGGAGAGCACAGTAGTTGGGATCTATAGGGCACTCACACTTTTGAAACCACCCGAGTACCCATATTTACTTTTGGCATAAAAAATAGAAATACTCACAAAGTTCATGCACAAGTTAAACAAATTTAACCTATATTTAATAAATTACAAAACTTATACATGAATATTATGAAAGCTAAGGTCACCTGAGGTATACCAACCTTTACAAGGTCATACCTTTTTAGTTACTGGGTTGTGTGTTTGTTTTGGATTTTTTGTTTGGTTTTTCAGACAGCGTTTCTGTAGCTTTGAAGTCTGTCCTGGGACTAGCTCTTTTTGTTTTGTTTTTTCGAGACAGGGTTTCTCTGTGGCTTTGGAGCCTGTCCTGGAACTAGCTTTGTAGACCAGGCTGGTCTCGAACTCACAGAGATCCGCCTGCCTCTGCTACCCGAGTGCTGGGATTAAAGACTTGTGTCACCACCACCTGGCTTTTAGTTACTGTTTTAACAGACTTAACCTTGTTAAACCAAAGGAATGTAATTTGCCTGGAGGTGGCCTTCTTCCTCAAGGACACCCCAAAGAAAGACAAGACAGGACAGTAACTTGCCTCTTGATCTTGGTGGTACAAGCATGTGATTATAGTGATCTAGAGCTATTTTTTATTTACCAACAGAGAATTAAAAGATAAGACCCCTCCATACATCCTTGTGCTGAATAAACACAATTCCCTTTTCCTCCTCTCTCCTTTCTCTAAGAGTCCAATCCTCTGTCCAGAGCAAGAACTGGGCAAGAAAGATGACAGACATCAGTTTTAACACTCTTAAAATATTAAATCAGTTTAACACATTTAAAAAAGGCGAGACTGAGGGCTGTAGAGACGGCTCAACAGTTAAGAGGACTGGCTGCTCTTCCAAAGGACCCAGGTTCAATTCCCAGCACCCACGTGGCAGTTCATAACTGTCTGTAACTCCAGTTCCTGGGGATCTGTGTGAGGAGCCATTTCCCTCTAAAAATCATTACAGAAACCATCGCCTTGGGGAGTCTGCAGAGAACCCCACACCCATAATTGTGTTAAGAATCGTTCTATTGACAGAACCTGCTCCACACCCAATTAAACTGGTGAAGGAGAGTTAACTGTCAGCGGAACCCACCTCAGATTCCAGCTATCCAGGGAACTAGGTGTGGCAACTCGTGACTTCTTGGCCTACGTGACCTGACCAAACGTAACCTCCTGGCCTACGTGACCTGGACCACGTGACAAGAGTCCAGGCCCCTGTGCCCCCCCCCCATTCCTTACCCTATATAAACTGTAACCCGTCCCTAATAAACGGAGGCTGTGACAAACTTAGCATGGCCTTCTTCTCCTTTCCTAGCCCATTTCTCTTCCAGATAGTACCCCTCTGTGACCCTGGAGTAACTGATTGCAGGGTGGGTTACAACCCCTAGACTCAGTGACCCACCCAACGCAATCGACAGATCTGAAACCCTCTCACAGACACACAGGCAAAACCCCAATGCACATAAAATAAATAAATTATAGAAATCATTTTTCAAAAGGTAAAATTGATTTAACATGTTTAAAGTAATAATAAAAAAAGTGAAGTATTGCCTGTGAGTTCAGTTCCCAAGTGAATGACTCACTGTGGCTTTTCAGATTCCTAAGATAACAGACCTGCCTCAGTGCCAAGTATCAGTAGAGAAAACCTCCAAAGCCCTCTGTCTCCACTTCCGCCCCACCGAGACATCACAGGTCCCACCTCTGAAGCCAGGCTCGCTGCCTTTGCTAACAGGTAGAGGGGGTGTGTAGCTCCCCAGACCTGAGAGAAGCAGACTGCACAAGGCTGGGTCACTGATGCGAAGAGTCAGGAGGACATGGCCAGTGTGGCTTGCTCTCTGCTGGTCCTGGCCATGGTGAAGGAAGGAAAGCCTGGGTTCTGTCGAGGGATATTAAAGTCTGCCCCATGAAGTAGTATTCACACATGCAAATTCTCACTTTCAGTATCCTAAATGGTCACATCTGCTGCATGACAGGTAAGCGATGTGTCCACAGGCTGGGTAATCAACACAGTCCCCAGATAAGGACACCAGTGCCTGGGAGTCTGTGAGAATCACGGCCCCACCCTGACCTGAAAGGCCAGAACTGAAGCCCAAGATCTCCAGTGATCAGAAGCCCATGGACAGGAGAGACAGTTCCATGCAACATATGGTGAGAGGAAAAAAATCAATGAGAAGGTTCAAGGGGAGTGTTTCCTTTAGGCCTCACACAACACAGTGCTGATTACGTCAGCTCTGCTGCGAAGTCTGTCCATGGGGCCCTAATGTAGGTCTCCCCTCTGTCATCTGAGACGACCTAGAGTTGGCTTCCCAAGCCGTAGCCACTGAAAAACCTCCAGAGCGCCGAGTCCTGAGAGCAGGAATGTGAGAACTACATTGTCTCTCACAAAAGCCTAAAGAAATCCATGCCTGGAAAGTCATGTGGTCATCAGAAATGGGACGAAGCCCCTAGCTGGGGGATCAATAACTCAATCGATGTCTGTTCTTGCCCTTCCTCTACGAGAAGGTGGAGTTGTTGGATCTGAGCTTTTAACTTACAGTTAATAAATGCTTCATAAGATAAGCTGACATTGACCATGAGGCTTGTTTGGGGGAAGAGAGAGGGTGCTGGGGTCACAGAGTCAGGCTGGGAATTGGAGCTCCAATGTTACTCTGAGGACCTGGGCTTGTTTCTTTGGTCACACTTGGGAAAGGCCTCCTGGACAGAGTGTGACCCTTACACATCAGTGACTGATTGAATGCCAGAGCTATTGTTGGAGCCGAGGCTGGCACGGAACTGACACAGGGCCCTTGATAGGCAGGCTGAGGTAGGAAGACAGGGACAGGAAGCCTGGGGTACTTCAGTTCTTCATGAGGGCCACCTAACTCATACCTTCAAGGTCAGGAAGGGCCACACTGGAAGCATCTAAAGGGGGACTGACCTTTGAAAAGACGGGGTAGAAACAGGAGAAGGAAAGAGAACTCAAGATGGGGTGGGAGGCTGAAGACAAGGATTACAAGGTTTAAGGAAAAACATTCATAGGCCTGGACTTTATCCTGAGGATGATGAAACCCCTAAGTTTGCAGGGCTTAGATAGGAACACGGCACAGCTGATATTTCCCAGGCAGGACGGGCATGAGTGAAATACTGGACAGTACACCCTCAGCAAATGCGTCCTGTCTTCTCCAGTGAAATACTGGACAGTACGCCCTCAGCAAATGCGTCCTGTCTTCTGATGTGGGAGTGTCATATATCAATCTGTTGATTTCATTGGTTAAGTTATAATAAACCAACTGCTTGGCCTCATAGCTTAGAACATAGATGGGAGGAGTAAACAGAATAGAATTCTGGGCGGAAGAGGAAGTGAGGTCAGACTCTGCGCTGCTTCCAGAGGGACTGGACAGCCGCCATGCTCTGCTCTCCCAGGCAGCTGCAACCCACGATGGACTTAGGCTAGAATCTTCCCGGTAAGCGCACCTTGGGGTGCTTACACACATCATTAGAAATGGGCTAGTGCAGGTGCGAGAATTAGCCTGTAAGGGCTANGGGTAGAAACAGGAGAAGGAAAGAGAACTAAGATGGGGTGGGAGGCTGAAGACAAGGATTACAAGGTTTAAGGAAAAACATTCATAGGCCTGGACTTTATCCTGAGGACGATGAACCCCTAAGTTTGCAGGGCTTAAAAAGGAACACAGCACAGCTGATATTTCCCAGGCAGGACGGGCATGAGTAAAATACTGGACAGTACGCCCTCAGCAAATGCGTCCTGTCTTCTCCAGTGAAATACCAGACAGTACGCCCTCAGCTAACACTTCCTTTCTTCTCCAGTGAGGGCGGATCACAATGATTGAAGCTGTTAAGAAATCAACCACTCAAAATATAACCTTTCCCTCTTCAGCAAAGCCAAAGGACATATTGCTGGCAACTGCATGGAGTGGTCAACCAGATCTCTCCTTTTCAATGGCACCATAACGAAGCAGACCAGAGACTCCTACAGCAGGAGAGTCTAGGAACACAAGTACTATAGGACCAATCGCCCGGTTACAGCGCTCATGTTTCACATTTCCTAACCCTTCTTCCTTACATGGGAGTGTCTTATAAGCCACACTGAGACTGCACTTGTATTCAGAAGTCCCTGAAGTGAAATTTTACATTTGGGGGTTGATAAAAAAAAAAGTAGTTGTCTAAAGTACAGTCATTCTGTTTACAATGCTGTCAAGGGAAACAGAATTTCTTAATGCTGAAATAAACTAACACGTCAATTCTTTTGTAATAAAATGCCAGTTGTACCATAAACACCTTATTTGTTCTTCCTTATTTTATCCTACTTAAAAAACCTCTTCCATCATGGCAATGGAACAGTAACACAGGGATTTTTTTAAATAAAATTATCTATTTTGTGAACGATGATAAAGAACATGTCTAGCTGTAATTTGCAATATAATTTTATTTCAGCTTTAGATACAATTATTTTGTTGGCCAGATCAGAGTAAGAAAAATGTACCTTTTTGAGTCATATGTTTTTTAGGTAGCTGCTAAATATATTTGTTAAGGTTCTTAAAATACACGTTGTGGTTTTTCATTATTATAAATTCTTTTATTTCTAAGTCATAACAAAGTTGTCATATAATACACCTTACTTACCTGAGCATCCAGTTCAACTTGAGCATCATCAATCGCAGTATCGGGGTCTCTATTTGCCTGTAAGAAAGGACATCACACACTGGACTACAGAGCATCTTCATTCTGATGGAAAGATACACCTGATGCCTGTGCCAAGGGAGGCTCTCTCCCTGGAAAACTATGCTTGGGCTAAGATCATATCAACTCTACAGTGCTGAGATCATATCACCCCGACAATGCTGAGATCATATCACCCTACAGTGCTAGGATCATATCAACACTACCGTGCTGAGATCATATCAACCCTACAGTGCTAAGATCATATCACCCCTACAGTGCTGAGATCATATCACCCCTACAGTGCTGAGATCATATCACCCCTACAGTGCTGAGATCATATCACCCCTACAGTGCTGAGATCATATCACCCATACAGTGGATGCTGCACTGCCACACAGCAGGGTCCAAACCAGCACAACCTTGCTGATTCTAAAGTCTATGAGTGAACAGGCTGCATACAGCTGCCCGAAACGAATGAATGAGTTGGCTCTTTCCAGTCTGAATCAGATATTCTATAGCGCAAACAGGCACAGGCAGCAGGTGAGCATCAAAGTGGGAATCTGCACAATTCAGGAATTGTTGAAAGATTTTTAAGTGGCCTTAACTTAATACGGGATGTCATTCCAACCCGCCCCTTAGTCAACTCTGTTAAGTCTCTACCAGTACCTGAAGGAGGACCACCAACATCCTCTGGTAGTACCCTGAGGTGTCCCCAACCACGTCATCTTCCAGGCTGGAACCGTATTCTGCAAAACAATGATTTCACACTTGGTCATAGCATCTCTTAGCTAGAAAAACCCTGGACCATTTACCAAATGAACAAGACATACAGGAAGACATGTATATTTGATTAACAAAAACTTGCTCTATGCCATCAATGAGTGCTCTAAACACGGATGGCAAATTCAATAAGTGAGCGGCTGGATGAAAATGGGCTCTACTGACATCCCCCAAAAGCATTCGCTCAAGCCTAAATTATGACAGCCACATAGAAACTGTCTCCCCAAATGTTAGTAAGTGAACAGACAGAAGGACAGTGCGAAGCTTAAAACCATAGTAACTGTGAGCTGAAGTTCTGCTTCTTCGATTTTTTTTTTATATTTATTTATTGTGTATACAATATTCTGTCTGTGTGCATGCCTGCAGGCCAGAAGAGGGCACCAAACCCCATTACAGATGGTTGTGAACCACCATGTGGTCACTGGGAAATGAACACAGGACCTCTGGAAGAACAGGCAATGCTCTTAACCTCTGAGCCATCTCTCCAGCCCTTCTTCGAATGTTTTATGTGATTTTTTTTTTTTTGCTAGATGTTTTCCATCCTCAGAATTCTTGTCTTTGCATGGTCGTATCTCCCACTAATAAGATATTTTCCCTTTGCAACAATTAAGTTACTTCTGACAGACAGCAATGACATTTTAAAGTATGACCCCCCCTCCCACCTCAGGTTCCAAATCCTCAACTTGAGGTCACAGGAAGTAAGAACTGAGCCCTTCTGAGTCGTTGAGCCTTTAGCTAACTCTCAAGCTGCTGTTTTAAAATGGTCTTGCTATAAGGCATCAAAATACTTAATCAGCACTTGAAAACAGACTATTTTAAAAGCCCGACCCTTCTATTCTATGTGTGAGAACCAGCTACCCAGATACAAAGCCTGTAAGCATCTGATTCCTTCCTCTACTCCAGTACCCGTAACTAGTTACCAAATCCTCCCCTACATTTGCTGCTCTGATTTGTACTCTGGGCCGCCACCTCCCTGCAACCTCGGTGGCGCCATAATTACTACACAACTTCCTCACTGCCTCCCTACAGAGCTATCGATCCAATCTCTCTATATATATCCAATCACATCTAGCCTCAAACCCCCTTCCCTCCTTCAACTGTTCCTTCAAGATTCCATCAGCCCTTATACCGCTGACTCACAGCCGTGTTCACCTTCCAGGCATGCAGATTCTCTACACTCTCTACCCACCCCTAACACACATGCACCCTCCTCCCTGCAGTCAGGCTCCATTAGATCCCCCAGTCTGTGCTCCTCAGTACAGGGTCCATGTTAACTGATGATCAAAGTTACCTTTGGTACTGGAGACCCATCTTAGCCTTTCCTCCCCAGTTTGCTGACTGACAAGGAATAAATAATAAATAAATGTGTGTATTTAAGGGATACATCGTGCTTGACACACTGTGAAATGGTTACTGGTACCCCCATGTGGTTTTCTGTGAATGGTGAAACACTCATGTTCTAGTTCCTTAGCAAATTTCATTTGTACGATACAGTGTTATGAATAGTCTCCACACTCCAACCGCATCCCCAGAACTTGTCCCCCCACCTCATTGTCCGGTGAGCACCATCTCCCACCATCTCTACTGTCCAGCCTTGGCAAATACCGTGCTACTTTCTACTCTACAGCGTTGCCTGTTTTATCACTTGGCTGGAGCCTACCCAAGTGAAGTCATCACGAAGTGTTTGTCTTTGTGCACCCCGCTCACTTCACTTAAGTTACATAATGCCTTCCATGTTGACCTGTGCTACGCCAATGTCGGAAGTTCCACATTTAAGGCTAGATAACGCAGAACCGTGTGTACGTTCAACTCGTTCCGTCCACGCATTTTTCAATGAACAGTCAGTACGTCACCTACTCTTGAAATCCATGAAATCCAAATATCTCATTTGTATTATGAAGGCCCAAAAGCTGCAATGCCCTCGCCCTCCTGTCTGCATCCTGAATTAATATTTCATGTGTGACTTTCTAAATTTCATCATCCTTTAGCTACTGACTCTAACCTCACCAAGGACAAGAACTGTGCTGTGAATGCCTTTTATGTCCTCGGGGCAGCAGTGGACACACAGCTATGCCCAGAAACACACTGAGCAGGATGCAGCCAGCACAATTACGGCATCAGAGATGCTCAGTCCTCAGCATCAGCACCCCTAGTCAGAGAGCTCTGAAGATGACAGCAGATAAACTGCCACTTTGAGATATGTGTGTCACCTCAGCCATAGTGGGAGCGACCATCTTGGCTACAAAGAGATGCTGGAAAGAGAGGCTCAGGTAATGGTTTAGTAGCTGTAGATTTCACGGTTCTTACCTGGTGGGTTAACAACATCACATCTAAATTCTATAAACTTTGCCCACAGCGAGCCATGACCACTGGCCAACATTCCAGGTTGAGTCCAACGACATACAAACTGGACAAGAACAGACTCTCTTCATTTTTATTTCATGGACTTGAATACATTCAAAGAATTGACATATGAACTAGACTAAAATACAGACTTTGTTTTCACTGATGAAAAAAATAGGTCACACGAAAAATAACATCCAAAAATACAGGATACTTTAGTCAAGCACTCCCAGCAGATGAACAGCATACTTTTATCAATGTCTTAACAACTCCAGTATGGAAAAGGGTTTCAGTCTTTCTTCCCGCTCCCCAAAATGTCTTCTACATAGCTCTTAACATCTAGCATAAAGTTGAGTTTGTTTGAAGAAACTTAACATAGAAGGCCAGTCTATTGCTATAGTGTCTGCAAGTCTCAGGCAAAAACAAACTGCATCTCCCTTACAGGTCAAGTTTGTTCCTGCCGTCTGTTTTTATTGAAGAAGAACAGCCTGACTGACTCACAGTTCATTCAGTGGACAATGAGAACTACAAGGGGTCACAGCAACATGAGGACGGGAAGGTGGTGACCTCCAGCTGCTTACCTTCCTCATAAACCTGTTTGATGGCCCGTAGCTCGTCAGGTGTCCTTGAAGCAATAATCTCTGTCAATACTTTTTCATTGGTCCCAGCTCCCTGTTGGAAGATTTGTTTTTAATGGCAAAAACATGTCAATGAGATAAAAAAGGAAAGCTATTTCCCTGGATGTTACCCAAATTACATAATTACAGAAATATCCAAAAAGCATGAAATGAATTTCTTTGTATACATGGTCTATTACTACAGAGTTAAATTCTACACTAATTTTCTTTCCAGTGGCAATCTGATTCTATCTAATTATATTTTACTTTTCATTTTGCACAAAAAAATTAAAGTTTTCTTTTTTTTTAAAGATTTATTTATTTATTATGTATACAGTATTGTCAGTATTCTGTCTGTATGTGTGCCTGCAGGCCAGAAGAGGGCACAGATCTCCTTACGGATGGTTGTGAGCCACCATGTGGTTGCTGGGAATTGAACTCAGGACCTTTGGAAGAACAGGCAGTGCTCTTAACCACTGAGCCATTTCTCCAGCTCCCTAAAGTTTACTTTTCTATGTCCATTAAAGATCTATACCGCTAGAGTTAAGATCTTTAATGCTGTCCTCCTAAAAGCCCAAATGTTAAAGTTTGGTCACCAGATAGCAAGCACTAGGGGCTGCTAACCAAACCCTTTAAAAGCTTTTAGGTCCCTAGGAGATGTCTTTAAAGGAGATGATGGGACAAGGGCTGTCTCTTCTCTTCACTGGCCTCCTGCCTGAGTACAGGCCCAAAACCTTGGGGCCAGTTATTTGTGGGCATGAGTCAAAATCAACCCTTATTGCCTAGACAGATCATCTCGGGTAGCAGAACAGAAAGACGGCCGACAATGGGGTCTCTTGCAGGAACTCACTTTCAGCTTCTGAAAAACAGTTTTAACTGGTTTCCCTTTCTGTGCTTATAGATGTCATACCTACCCTGCTACGTCAGAACATATAAGCAGTAATGTGGCTAAATTTAGGTTTTCTGTTTAAGATAACATAGTTTCTATTTCTGCTACTTTGAAAAACCTAAGTTCATCTTATGGGAAAATCTGAGTTGTTCACAGTGTTTGAGATGTATTCTGTTAAAAGGCCTTTTCTCAAGGTCCTAATGTCGCATTTACTCCAAAACTATAATTGCAGAAAGGCACAGACACTCAGCAAAGTCAGCCTCCTGTCTGGGTGATTCCTGTCCTTCCGCTGTGCGGGTGGGATCCCTGAGCTGCTTACTTTGTCTACCGATTGAGAACCCACTCAGGACAAGTCGCTCCTGTCAGTATCTGAGCAAGTGTTTCAACACAGTCAACTTCCGCCTTTCTATTTTAAAAGTTAAAATATCTCATCTGTAACCTTTCCAAAGCCTAAAGATAAAATGGAAGTATAGAACTCCAGCAGGCTAAAATTTTAGACAGTATTTTTCAGTTTAACTATACAAGAAGATGAAATGACCCGCGCCTTTACTTCTTATTGACCCCTACAGTTTTGTCTCCTGAGCATCCTTTGCTGAAACTATTCAAATAAAACACAGGCCAACTGCAGACAGAAAGAAGGCCCCATGCATGCACCCTTTACCTTCAGAGCGTGTTTCAGTTCGTAGGCATCGTAGAGCCGCGAAGGCTTCATCAGAGCCACAATTAGCTTCTCAAACTTCCCAGTCAGTTCTGACTTCAGGTCATCCAGAAGGTCCTGGTTCAGACAACACAAACTCAGTGACCATGATCGTCCCACACAGGAAGGACAGCTTTGCTCCAGCCAGTTCTCTACGTTGCTTCTTCAAGTATTTCAGACGCTATTTGTGCTAAACAACATCCTAAGGAATGGACCTTCGACACCTGACCCACACCTCCAACAGCAGTATTTACCTACCAAGGAGTTTAAAGATGTTTTCCTTAACTTCAAGTGTTAAAATAAAATGGAATACCTTTACAGAGCGCTAATATGTGTGGTAGCATATGCTTGTAACTCCAGTATATGGGAGACTGTGGCAGGAAGTCAGCCTGGAAATATGTGACTCTTTAATTTTGGTGCTAGGATGAAACCCAGGCTCTCCTCATGCCAGGAAAACACCCTACAATCAGTCTACATTCCCAGCCCTTTATAAATTTTGAGGCAGCTGTCCAGGCTGTTCTTAAATACACTCTGTACCCCAGGCAGGACTGTTGTTATCATCATGATCATCATCACCATCATTTTTTTACTTCTTCCCCCCCCCCCCCCCCCCGCGCGCTCCTTTTTTTGAGACAGGGTCTCTCGCTGTTATGTAGCTCTGGCTGTCCTAGAACTCACAGAGATTCACCTACCTCTGCCTCCCAAGTGTTGGGATACTATTCCTGGCTCCAGCTAGAATTTGAACTTGTAGTCCCATCTCAACTTCTGAACTATCTAGAATTACAGCCCTACAACACTATGCCTGGCTTTAGAGAGCAAGATTCTGCCTCAAAATCCCAAGTCCCCTGTCCCAGCCCGCGCACAAAAACCAAAAGTTTAAGAAGCAACGTTGCTCTGTGGCCGAGCACTTGGCCATGTAAAGCATGCATTCTCAGCACACATGGTTTTCCAGTGTCCTTTCAGAAATATCATTAGATATTTCTGATATCTAATATCACCGAAGGGTGAGAATGCATCCCAGTGACTGAGCACTGTGTCACATGTACAGGGTTTTGGGTTGGACCTCCAGCACCAGAAAGAAAAAGACAAAAAAGCAAAAGGAATTTTCTCAAAACTCACAAACATATTCTTTTTTAAAAATATTTTATTTATTATGTATACAATATTCTGTCTGTGTGTATGCATGACGGTCAGAAGAGGGCACCAGACCTCATTACAGATGGCTGTGAGCCACCATGTGGTTGCTGGGAATTGAACTCAGGACCTTTGGAAGAGCAGGTAATGCTTGTAACCTCTGAGCCATCTCTCCAGCCCCACAAACATATTCTTAGGGGCAAGATTTAGCTTATAAGATCCAAGCAATATCTTTTCTTTTACTCTAAAATTCTAATACATATTATTAACATTCCAATATATAGTCAATGAACATTGTTCTGCTGAGAGGCGTATGCTGGGGTACCTGTAGTGTGGGAATGTGTGCAGTCATTAGTGAAAAGGAACAGTGTGTCTCCAGCACACCAGGCAGCAGGACTGGGGTTAGACACCTTCTACCTACGGGCTACACTGCAGCTCCATGGAGAGCACTGGTCCTGGGGTCCATCCAGAAACACAAAAAAACACTTCCTGGTCCCGCACAGGGAAATGCCAAGTGTAAGTTGTCAGAATAGCAAAATTACATTATGGTATTTCACACATGCTCTCATTCAGGAAAATTTCAAGTTTTGCTTTGAATTGTTAATCAAATAGAACTGGGAATTGAACTCATAAATTAAAATGTATTAAAATTATTGCAATATAGGCACATGCCTATTATTTCAATACAGGCATATACCTATTATTGCAGTACAGGCTTATAGCTATTATTGTAATACAGTTATATACCTATTATTGCAATGCAAGCATATACCTATTATTGCAATACAGGCTCATAGCTATTATTGCAATACAGGCATATACCTAAAATAAATAGATAATGGAAACAGAGAGGAAGGATGAGGGCAGTTAACAACATGGGCCACTGTTACCTTTACACCCCAAAAGCATGAAGCAAGGAAAGACAACTGTGAGAGGCTGTTTATTATCTCCTAAAAGACACCGTATGACAATCTGTTGGCACAAGGCGTGTATTCTATTAGCCATCTACTGATCTTCTAATCATGCAGGGACAGCTTAACCTCATCAGAAGGAGGCAAGCGAGTTACAGGAGAGCCCCGTGCCATTCCTGAGGGCATGGGCATCTAAGGATTCTCCTATTCTGGAGGTGGAGAGGAGGGGCCCTGAAAAACTTCCTGACAGATCTGGGGTGATTGTTTTACTTCTCAAACTCTTTTAAAAGCCACAGCCGGACTCCCCCTCCCGCCTTGGCTGGGTCGCGGTCTCACCTTGCCAAACAGAGTCTTAAACTCCTCAGCGATTTCCTGGCGCTGAGCATTGCTTCGAGAGGTCAGCAGGGTCAGGATGCTCTCCTCATCAGTGCCTGGAATTGATGGGTAACAAAGACAGCTTGCCTCCCACACACCCATTTTCTAAGCAACCTCCAATTAGCACAGCAGTCACTCCGTGCTCTTAATACGCTCTATAAAAAATATAAGACACAGCTTACACAGAAGAAAATATAAAATTAAGAGGACTTAACTATCATGTTTCACAAACACACACACAAACTTCTATCCTCAGTTGGACAAACACTCCTGGCTTTAATTTATTTTTTTAAAATATTTACTTATTTATTTATTATGTATACAATATTCTGTCTGTGTGTATGTCTGCAGGCCAGAAGAGGGCACTAGACCTCATTACAGATGGTTGTGAGCCACCATGTGGTTGCCGGGAATTGAACTCAGGACCTTTGGAAGAGCAAGCAGTGTTCTTAACCACTGAGCCATCTCTCCAGCCCCACTCCTGGCTTTTAAAATCTCGGTGTGCCTACCTTTCATGCATAGTTACACAGCTACCCAAGTAGTAGCTACTCACAAAGCATAATGTGTTGGGTATCGGGAGATGAGAGAAGAAAAAAACCATACATAATGCCTGGCTTCAAATTATAGATAATTTGGGGTGGAAAACTTAAAAAGCTACAGATAGCTGTGAGCTAAAGCAGAATGGCAAACACCCTAGGGGGGTTCAAGTGCTACATGAGACGCAAAGCCGGGTCTCCTGGCTAACAAGAGTAGAGAGGAGTTTGGGGGAAGGAGGTACCCAACAGAGTCTTGACAGATGAAGACTTCTGAAAGGCAGCCATAAAAGGACAGGCTTAGAATAAGGTGAGAGCTCACAGAGTAGAAAAGTGTGGGACTTGCATGCATAGCGACAGCCAGGCTGGACCAGAGATATCAGACGGTAGTGGGAGATGAGTTTGAAACGGGGCCCCGGGGATGCCATGGGCATCTTTCAAGGTGAGGGTAATGAGAATCCGGTGTCGAAGTCTGAGAGCAGATCAGCCAGTTACACACAAAAGCCCTCAAGAGGTCAGCAACTGGTTAGAAAGATACTGGGGCAGTGGGCAGGGGGTGCCGAAAGCAGGGGACATGGACATGTGATGGAACAAGGTCCCTGAGCTACCAGTTTCCCTCATACTATGTGTAAGCTGGACTGGTGATCCCAGAACACAGAGCTGATGTCACTTGCATATCAAATTCTAGAGAATGACTCTTCAGGATGGTAAAGACACCGTTTCATTATTTGAGTGGAATTTGTACATGCCTCCCACCCTGTTTTCTTGGTCTTTTAGAATGAACAGGTGCAACTTACCCAAGCCTTTCATGGCCTTCCGAAGAGTTTCTGCGTCAGCCCTGCTATCAAATCCAGGGAAGTCTGTCACTGTGCCTCTGAGAACCTGGGACAGACAGAAGGACAGTATTATTCAGGCTGTGACCAACGTCAGAAAGCTAGTAACCCTTTGCCCAGTGCTGTGTTTGACCTCTAAGTAAATTTACCATCCGGTGGGATTTGTGAGCCACCTGAAAGGGGGAGAGAGCACTAGGGGAGAAGTGACAGGGCCAGCCAAGGGGAGGAGACACCCAGCCACTGACAGTAGTATCCCTCATCTCTCTCACAGTCAGGCCTGCAGGCTTCCTCCCTGCTAAGGCTCTCCCACTTCAATCTGAGCCTGCTTTAAAATGCGACGCCCCAGTCTAAACACTCGGTTGGAAAGGTAGCTCCTGGGAGTCTTCAGACAGCTCAGAGGTTTCTGAGAACACTTGGGAACGTGTGTGCCAGACGGGCGCCATGACGGGCACTCCTCTTTCCACGCCCCCCTGTTTCCCACTGCTGCATGAAATGCCCCTACTAATCCCCCATGATGCCTAAAGCAGGAAAGCGGCAGGCACATCAGTGGCCAAGAGCAGCAAAGCAAGCAGGCGAGAGGCTGGTCAGGGTCACACATGTGCTGGGGAAAGCCACAGAAGGGGGAAGAGAAGAAACTGAGGTCAGGGACAGCCCAAGGGAGACTTAAAGGCTGCCTGTAAAGTCACCAATGTCATAAAAATAGACAGTCGCAGGGGCTAACTGTCAGCATGATTTAAAGCGCACAAGAAAATGATCTGTCCCTTTGGGGAAAGGGTTAAGTGCTACAGCAGACTGGAAAAAGCATCGGGTTGGCTAGGAAAGTCAGCACGGGAAAGGTCTTCAAAAGCTACGCGAAAAGCACAGCGTTGACGCTGCAGTCAGCAAGGAACACTGTAGGCAGTGGCGCAAGGAACAAGTCAGCTCTGCTCAGCACTGTGACTGACAGCCAAGACTCTCTGAGACTAACAGCAGAGACGGTGAGTTAACATAAAACTATTCAGCACACAGAAGAAAGGAGAGGAGGGAACAGCCCAGAGGAAGAGGACGGGAGGTGTGGCAGATGGATCCCTGTGGCAAAGGGTCCTGCAAGACGATGAGGTGGATTGCTTTGGGAGAACCACATCTCACAAACAATGGTCTGTAAAAATCAGCTTTGTGAAACAGTTTGAAAAGCAGAAATGCTGATCTGCTTTATAAGTTATGAAGAAACTGCAAGGAGACGGAGTTAAACATGGGCAAGGTTGAACAAAAAGATAGAAGACACAAAAAATATGCCTGGCCTAAGGACTGAGGGAAACTTCCTGGGAGGTAGATGGAGGAAAATGCCCCATCAAGATTTCAGCTATTAGCTAGAAGGCATAACTTCCTGCCATATACTTAAGAGCTTTCTAGAAATTGTGATTCAGTTTTGCTCCATTCCATCGAGGGCTAGCAAGGTCACATGGCAGTACTGGGAGACCAGACGTGAGTCATACATCTGAGTCATGAGGACAGAGCCCTGCTTGGGGCGCTGCCTGCCCCTTGCTACCCACACAAAGTGCGATGTGATGCTGAGGGGCTCATCCAGGAGGCTCCCATCTCCAGAAATCCCCACAGTCCACAGAATCAGCTTCATCTGGTGCCTCGTTCCGCCTCAGTTTACCCTCATTTCTCTTCATCTCTCATCACCAATTCCCCAGGAGAGGAATTACTCGACCTACTTAGACAACACCTGTTCAAAACCTAGAATTCACTTTTTCATTCTCATCTTTAAAAATATCCGCTCCTTAGCTCAATAGCTTTCTCGCCTGGAAAGGTGGGGAGACAGGAAGACAAGAGTGTACTGTACCCCTCCCCATGAAGTAGGAAGGTCCAACTGGATGAACAAACTAACGGCTCAGCAATATTCCCTGTGATACTGATGGGGAAAAATCTTAATCACTGAATAATTGAATGGTTAAGAAAAGATGGAAAAGTCAGCTTGACGTGATTGCGCATTGCAAAATGAAATAAACCCAAGAAAAAAAATCAGGACTTCTAACAGACCACGGGGTAAAAAACATCTAGGCCAGACATATGATCTCAACCCCTCCTTCTCACAGGACCAGTGGGTGAACACATCCAGGTCAGACATATGATCCCAACCCCTGCTTCTCACAGGACCAGTGGGTGAATGCATCCAGGTCAGACATACGATCCCAACCCCTGCTTCTCACAGGACCAGTGGGTGAACGCATCCAGGTCAGACATTGGATCGCAACCCTTGCGCTGGCGCTGTCAGAAGAGGAAGGCTGGCTCCAAGCCCTTGGTTTACTGTTCTCAGGACTTTCATTGCCTTTCTCCTTTTTGCTTCATCTCAGTCGGTCAAACCATCCAACTACCTTGACCTCTTTCTCACGGTCAGGAACAACGGGATCACTATTTAAGTTATTTGCACAATGGTAGAAAAGCTCCAATGACAACATCAGGGTTTGTAAACATGACTGAGAATTCTGTGAGATGGGCTCTGTAGGACACGCCTGTAATCCCAGCTGCTCAGAAGTCTGGGACAGGAAGAACAAAAGTGCAGGGCAACAGAGTGACTTCCTGGCTAGTCCAGACAACTTACGGAGACCACGTCTCAAAATAAAAACAAAAAGAGTGCTGGGGACATAGCTCAGTGGTAAAGCATTTGCCTAGTATATGTGAGGCCCTGAGTTCTGTCCCCAATACCAGTTTTAAAGAAAGAAAATCTTTGGTATGGTATATCCTTGATTTTTTTTTTTTTAAATTTTCCTGACAGTGAGGAACGTCCTCCATTGGCAAACATCAGTAAAATCAAAAGTAAAACACAGTGCTCTTAGAAGCTGCCTACAGTAAGGGTGGCCCCTCCTCTGCGGATGTGTGCAAGAGCTTTAACTCCTGTGAGCTCCTGAGGCAGGGGAGAGTCTGCTGTTTCGCCTAAGCCTTCATTCAGCAGGGCATTCTGTGAACAACACTTGGAAAGCAGTAAGAACCAACCAATTCATTCACAAGGCAATCAGAAAACAATCAGGTTTAAAGAAGAGTCAACAGCTTGAAGTTTCAGTTCCTCTTGTATTTAAGAGGTACAAATCTAGTGACTATGACTTAAACTGTGCTAAGATAGAAGAGAGTCTTAGGGCCGTTTAGTTAGGCAGAGACAAAAAATATAAAAGTCAACAGAAGTGAGAGGAGTTAGGGAGTGTGGGTACTTTGCTGTTTAGTAGGGAATGTAGCCAAACACTTTAAAATTATGTATATGAGTGTTTTACCTGCATGTATGTTCATGCACCACACAAGTGCCTAAGGAAGCCAGAACAGGACATCAGATCCCCAAGAAACAGAACTACCAACAGATGGTTATAAGCATTGTTGGTACTGGAAAGCAAGCCTGCATCCTCTACAAAAGTAAGTACCCTGAGCCATCTAGCTCTCCAGCCCCCATTAAAGTGTTGTTTGTTGTATTTTTTGTTTGTTTGTTTTTGTTTTTCGAGACAGGGTTTCTTCTGTAGCTTTTGGAGACTGTCCCGGAACTAGTTCTTGTATCCCAGGCTGGCCTCGAACTCACAGAGATCTGCCTGCCACCACCCGGCTTGTTGTTGTTTTTAAACCTACATGTATGCCTGTGAACCTGTGTGAGTCTAAGTGCACCAGAAGAGTAAGGGTGCCCAGAGGCCAGAATTAGACATTTGATCCCCCGGAACTGGAGTTAAAGACAGTTGTGAACTCCCTAGTGTAGAATCTAAATATTAAATAGGAACTCAAATACAACAAATCCACTTCTCTCTTCTCTGCCCAAACCTAAACTCAGCAAGCCAGCCATCCTGATCTACACCTAGCCCTTCATCAACCACCACCTCACTCACTTATCAAAGCTGCCCCCTTCTCCCGTTGGTCCCTCCTACCCAGTCTCAGCTGTGCCTGGCATGATGATGAAGTCACTCCTAGTCTACACTCTTGGTGGTAGTGGAGCACTCCCCAGGATTATCAGAATAGGTTCCCTCCCAAGTTCAACACAGCAACCCCTCTTCCACAACCCCCAGAAATGCAGCAACTATCCAAATATTCAGGATCCACACACAAATGGAAGTAAAGACAACAGAAACAAGTGTCCAAAGAAATGAAGTCAAATGCACAGGTTCCTTCCAATTAAGGGTTTATATGTTTATATACCGTGGAAACCACCAGACAGAAAGGATGGATCCAAAACATATTTAAAGCAAAGATCATTGGAGCACTAATTGTAATTCGATTAATGCTTTTGTGCGATGTCAGAATAGTAAACAGTTATACAACTAAGTATCTTTCAGAAATGGATCTGTGATGTAGAAATACATCACAACTTATTCTATGTTGAACTCTGAAGGCATTATCGGAAGAAAATCACAGCGCGCACACCACTAAGTCACTTAAGCACAGGAGCAGGTCTTCCAAGGAGCTCAGAAAAGCGATAAGGAAACTAGAGCTTGCTGCTGCCAACCAAGTGAGCAGCGTCTTGCAAAGCAGCCAAGTGACTTTCTCAGAATCCAAATCTCAGAGTCAAAGGGATCAGGAACAGCAACATCCTGAGCCAGGGAGGCAGAAGCCATGGGTAACAAGCAACCTTGGTCCCGCATCCAGAGATCAGCTGAGAGATAACTGACCTGGGTCTAAGTCAGTGTCTAGAGAATCCTCTGTAATGAGCTCGTGGAAAATGTACTTGTTTACCTGGCTCCTGCCAGCTCTGAAAGGGTCTTTGTAAATTATTATTATGAGCCCACAATTCTAAACCAACCACCAAATTTTCAAACCAACCCTTATACAATTTAAATATATACCACTGAGATAACTGATACTCTTGGAGTTTCTTCTGAAGATTTATGGAGTCCTGCCTCTGAATACATTAACTCTTTAGGAACAGCAAAACTAATAAAACTAAGTTCAGAGTTCTCAAAATTAAATTCTTAAAATTTGATTATGTGTGGGGCTGGAGAGATGGCTCAGTGGCTAAGAGCACTGACTGCTCTTCCAGAGTTCCTGAGTTCAAGTCCCAGCAACCACATGGTGGCTCAGAGCCATCTATAATGAGATCTGGTGCTCCCTTCTGGTGTGCAGGCGCACATGGAAGGAAGGCTGTATATGTAATAAATAAATAAATCTAAAAAAATTGATTATGTGAAAGTTACATTCTTAAACTGAATTAAATTTATGAAACAGTTCATTTGTCTATGAAATACAGACAACTCTTTTTCCAAGCCAAAGAAAACAAGCCCATGAACTTTTAAGTATTTAAAGTAAATTGGAATGCCTATTAATTTGGTTGTAGCTAGACAATGAAAAACTAGCTGTGCTGTTCCATGGAACTGTGAGCGAAATAAACCCTTTCCTGCCCAAGTTGCTTTTGGTCATGGTGTTTCATCATAGTAACAGTAACCCTAACTACCAGGATGGTACAGTATTGCCATGGCAACCTGATGATGTTTTGGAGAAGACAGTGGAAGACTTTGGACCATCTGGGCTACAAAAGCCAATGAGTGTACAAACCTTGGCAAGCTTCCAGTAGGAGATTGGAAGACAAGGATGTTGAGAGCAATACAGATGTTGGAGGCCTGTCATATGATCAAGACCTGGCTTGTGAGTTTTCAGAAGGAAGTAAAGACTCTACGGGGTAGAAAGTAGAGTCTCTAGTGTCTGGGCAGCTGGAGCAGAAGAACTGGCTGTGGTTAACAAAAGACCAGAACCGCTGAATTAAATCTTGGCTTTGCAAGGACAATGGATGCTGGTCAGCTAGGGCTAATGAATCAGCTACAACTGAGAAGAGACCAGCATCACTGAGGTGAAGCAGTGTAGAAGTGTTTCCTTAGGGTCAGCACACAGAAACTGCGGTCCAGAGGTGGCCAAGGTTGTATCTTACGCTGGCAGCTGAACTTGGTGATATAAGAGTCCTCCAAGAGGTACTGGTTTTGAAGGCATGAAGAAGGGGTCATGGAAAGCAGCTGAGACTTGGCACTGTGCGGCAGGGTTGGAGCCCTGTTGAGAGCCCAGGGAAGGCTACTGGTGAAAGTGCAGCTCAGCTACAGCAGGGACTCCATCATTTTTGGAGAAGCCAGTACCATGGGACAACAGCAGCAGAAGTGGAGTGGAGCCAGGCAGAACTGGAAGACAAGTTGTGTGTGCCGAGGAAGTGACCACACCCTTGGGAGGATCTCAGAAGATCCTGAGTGGATCCAGACACATCGGGCATGAGTTACTTATGCTTTTGGAGTTTGGTTTCACTTTGCCTGCACCCTTTTCTTCCTTCTCAAAGTAAGACAGTATTTAACTTATTTTTGATTTTTAGATGATCCCACAATGGAGAGACCTTGAACTTTTAAAGAGATTTTGAAGTTTTGCAGACTTTGGCTTTTTAAAAGAGATTGAGTTGCATTTTTTTGTTGTTGCTTTTTTGGGGGAGGTGACTTTTCTGAGGGGCACTTCCAGACAGGGTTTCTCTGTGTAACCTTGGCTGTCCTGGAATGTACTCTGTAGACCGGGTTGGCCTCAAACTCACAGAGATCGTTCTGCCTCAGCCTCCCCCTCCTGAGTGCCAGAAACTAATGGCATGTGCCACCAACACCAGGAAGGCTTAGTATTTTTAAAGAGAACAAATTTTTAAAGACTGTCAGATTTTTTAAAATTTAGAATGTATATATTGTATACATATATGTTGATATTTATGTGTGGTCTTGGGGATGAACAAGAAAGGGAAGGTTGTAGCTTAGCAGTGATGTGTTTGTGTGTCAAGCTGACAGGGGTCAGTTGTGCTGGCTAGTTTTATGTCAACTTGACAGAAGCTAAGGTCACTGCAGAGAAGGGAACTTCAACTGAGAAAATTCCTCCAAAAGATGAGGCTGTAGGCAAGGCTGTAGCACATTTTCTTAATTAGTGACTGATGTGGGAGGGCCCAGCCCATTGTAGGTGCTTCCAACCCCGGGTTGACAGTCCTGGGTTCAATAAAAAAAATCAGACTGAGCAAGCCACGCTGAGCAAGCCAGTAGGCAACAGTGCTCCATGGCCTCTGCACCAGCTCCTGACTCCAGGTTCCTGCCCTGTGTGAGCTCCTGCCCTTACTCAAACCAGAAAAAAACAAACAAACCTGAAAGCGAAATAAACCCTTTCCTCCCCAAGTTGTTTTTGGTCATGGTGTTTCATCACAGCAATAGTAACCCTAACTAAGACAACAGCATAAAATTTAAGAAAAAAAAAAGCTCTAAAACCCAATTTTTAAAATCTAGCCTAATAAAATCTAGCCTAATATATATTAAGTCTAACTGAAGAAACATACTAAGATGTAAAGAAAAAATTACATTTATATAAGAATTTAAATGTAGAAAAAGATATAATGACTCATACATATTTTACTATATAAAGATCATTCAGACAACACTGGCAGTGTTATTAATTCTTTTATTATTTTTTTTATTAAAAATTTCCACCTCCTCCTCGCCTCCCTTTTCCCTCCCCCTCCCTCCACTCCCCTTTGTTAATTCTTAATGAATAATTTGAATGAGTTGGCATTTAAATTTACTATAGTAGAAAATGTTACTACTAATCCAGAAACCATAGTAAATCGTGACTCACACTGTGATGCTAAAATAAGGGGGCATTGTGGTTCATATCATATAACTCATAAGCACACATTTAGAAATAACTAGTGTCCACTAACTGCTTACAGGTACATGAGAGTTTATTTGTAATTTAAACTTTCCCTAGGCATCATAGAAGATACAATTAGCCACAGTGTGTTCTTTGAGGAAGACTAAGAAAGCCATCACTAAACTATCTCCTCTGTCAGTCAGTCCAGTGACGCTCAGGGACCAGGAATAGGAGCAATGAAGAAGTGGGTCACGTGTTACTCTGGATTCTTTCAGCTCTGAGTGTATTTGCCAAGCACGCTAATACAAATTACACACCTTTCAGTGTGATCGTCTGCTTCAGTTCTAGTCCCTGTTCTCATGGGCTTAAGGTAAAATGTAACTGAAAAAGGAAATGACCGTGGTGAGCCCCCCAGGCTCCATGGGCTGTTACAAACTCAGGACCACACAGGCAGCCCTGGTTTAATTCACTGGTTGACAAAACAAGACAAAAAGACAAGAATGTGGGGAGAATAAAACCTGTAGAGAGGAGGTGGGGTTGGGAGAGCTGGGAAGGACCTGGGAGGGAACTAGAAGCAAGGCAAGAGAAATCAGAATGCACCGTTTACAGTCATGAACTTGTTGAAGAAATTTGTCTAACAAAAAGTAAAATACATAACTGAAAAATACAACAATATGTATATAAGGGACAAAGAGGAAAGAGTGGGGAAGGGAAGGGGAATGGCTATGAAGGGGAGGAATGGAAATCCGCGGTACCACCAGAGATCAGCCACTTCTTTGTAGTCAATTCTTAGCTAGATGGTCATACTCGTGTTCTACCTAAACATGGCTAAACCACCATGGTTAAACATGGTGGTTCTGGATTTCTCCACTTTCATAAATGGTGCATTCCCAACACAAATAAAGGGAGATTATTCATATATAAGTATGTATTTCATGTCCATAAATATGAAGAATTACTATGTGGGAAGCTACACTTCAAGTTTTCAATAAGCAAGAGACACTAATGTATAAACAATGAATTTTTAATTGCTGAAGTACACACCCCTAAGATAGAAATCTGATCCCACTGCTCTCCAGATGTCATGGAGTGGAAGTCTCTGGTTCCTATCTCCTTAGGTCAACAAAAGTCCTTCCATAGAAACTCAGTGAAACCTAATGAGAAGCTGCAGCTTTCCTCCAGCGACACCAGAGCCCAAAAGATTTAGACAGCGGAGCGCAGTTAGAGCCGGCATGCTGGTGCAAACCTGAAATCCCAGCACTCGGGAGGGAGAGGCAGGAGAACCAGGAGTTCAAAGTCATCCTCAGCTACTTAGTAAGTAAAGGGCCTGAGTGAGCCCTTTGAGAGCTGGTCCCCAAAACCACTAGGGAGAGGGGAGACAGCAGCTGTACAGTGTGGACGTTCTGATCATTATCAAATGCAAATGTAAAATATCAAACACTGTTCTAATCTGAAATGTTCTTAACAGAATGGTTTACTTCTTTGGTCTCCACAGATTCCTGACGAAGCTGCAGAAAGTTCAACATATAACAATGTTTCCAATACTACCCTGGATATAGAGTGGGTATAACGGAAAAGAATTGATTGAGAAACTTCAAGGGGGCTGTGGTGGCCCATACTTGTCATGTCCACACTTGGGAGGCTGAAGCAAAGGGATCTCAGAAAAAGGGAAGCCCACCCTTAGAGTGCACGCAAGCTCTACTCCAGCCTGGGCTACACATGCGGACCTTGTCCAAACAAAAACACTTGAGAATCATTGGGAAATTTACGAGAGATTTGAAGAATAAGCCAAGTCAGCAAGGACAGAGGAAGCTTCTCTGAGAGGCTTGCAAACTACCATGTCTGTCACACACCAGCACACGAAGAGAACCGCGATTCGAGAAGTAAAGCTAATCCCACAAAAACACACTTGATGCTGAAGACCTAAACCCACAGTCCCCTTGAGGAAACATGAGAGAACTAGGGAAGTCTTAATCCCTCCGTTTTCTCTTGGAACGGGCCAGGAAATCATATCCACTGTACTGAAGCAACCTGACTACCGAACTAATGGGAGAGCGTGTGTATGTGCAGGAGCAATGTTTGCGTCAGCTAAAGACTGTTGGGACTCTGATAAGCCAGTCAGTCAGTTTGGCAAGAAGTGTGAAATTAGTTTAGGGATGGAAACGTTTCCTTCTTTAGGTTTTTGAGACAATTTCCTATAGCCAAGGCCCTTGATGACCAAAGATGACCTTTAACTCCCAATCCCCCTGCCTCCACCTCCCATGATGTGTAGCCACACAGGCCTCGTGGGTGGAATATTTTAGGAATGATATGATCAAGTTTTTATATGATCAACTTTTAAAATTACCCACACTAGCTATCCATAGAGACAGGCAGTGTTGACACAAACTTTAAATCCGCGGCAGAGGCAGGCAGATCTCTCTCTCTCTCTCTCTCTCTCTCTCTCTCTCTCTCTCTCTCTCTCTCTCTCTCTCTGAGTTCGAGGCCAGCCTGATTAGGAGGCGCCAGTTCTAGGACAACCAGGGTTACACAGAGAAACTCCGTCTTGAAAAACAACAAAACAAAAAGCAAATTCCTATATAAAGTAGCTTTTCTTTGGTACAGTCTTAACAAATACTTAGAGATTTAAAAAAACAGTATCAACAACAAACACCTATTAGGTAATCAACTTCTGAAAGAGTCCCAAGGCAAATTCAATTCACAACTCGTTTCGCGAGTTCATTACTTTGGTTCAGTGCCTTTAGCGGAGGAAGGGGCGGGAGCAGGGCTGCTGAACAGTCCGTTCTTTTTAAACAAACTGCTCGGAGTGCTGGACTAAGCGCCCTTGAAACACCATGGAAACCGCCCGCGCACACCCAGTATTCAAACACAGGAAACTGCGGGAAAAAATTAAAAAAAAAAAAAATAAGGGAAGCCAAAAGGGCGTTCGCCTCACATGACCAAGAGAACTGTTTCTGCTCGGGTTCTAATTTTGGCAACTCTGGATTTGGGGCGCCCCGATTCACATGTACACACCAGCTGGTTCTGGACTCTCCAGGGCGAGGGAGGATACAGAGGGGGACACCAAGAGGTCACGGAGAGGGCACAGAGCAGACCATGGAAGGGGAGAGCGGAGACCAAGAGACTCCGAAAGCAGCTTCATCTCCCCGAACTCTACTGTTTCTGGAGAGGGTCCCGATCGCCCCCATAGCTGGCGCACGGCTTACCTGGGCCATGATGCTGTCGGTCAGGAGCGAGCCGGAGCTGCGGGGAGAGAGAGAGAGAAGGTCACAGGAGCCCTGGTCTCCTTCCCCAGAAAGGGCCCCTCGTCCCCCCACGCCCTCGGTGGAGGAGTCGCTCCCGGGACCACGGCCACTCACCAGGTCGGTAGAGCGCAGACTGCGGACGAGGAGGGGACCGATGCACACGCGAGGGACAGGGCAGTACTCCGCGGCTCTGTGCAACGGAAACGCCCTGGCCAGCCCAGCCCGACCCTGCCCCGCCACGCCACGCCCCTGCTAAGGCCGCACACCCACCAAGGCCCCGCCCCCAGCTACGATGCTCTGCAAGCTCAGCCTTGTCCCAGCCACTAAGCCGCACCCCTAACTACGGTCCTATCCTTGCGGGACCCACGCCTCCCACCACGGCCACGTCCCTAAATCTCAAGTCCGGCCACGCCCCCTAGCAGGGCCACGCCCTGCCACGTCCTCTGTGCTCCCGCGCCTGCGTGGGGCGCGGCTGGTCCACGTCCACCCTCCGCTGTGCTGGACTCGTTTCGATCCCACGGGCCTGGTTGGGGCTGGAGAGCCGGGGACTGTCACATCGCGTCCCACAGCATCTTCCACCGCGCGCTGAGCGAGGAGCAGTGAGAGCCTTCCCCAGATTGTTTTCAAGAGTTTAGCGTAATGTCTGTGCCTTGATGGCCTTGTCGCAGATGCAGTTTTGTGTAGCCTACGAAGCTATTTCAAAGCCTCTGGAAATAGTTTTAGTTCCAAACCCAGCCAGGAACTCGCAAGAGTCTTGTGAGGTGCAGGGTGACTAACGTGATGCCGGAAAAGCAGCCGGTGCCCCTCTCAGGTTCGCTGGTGTGGGAGGGACTGACCCTCCTCCGCCCGCCAGGACTGCCCATGAGGCAATAGGACAGCGGCGCCCTAGCCATGGATGTTCTAGAAGGAAATGTCAGGATCAAGTCTTGAGAAAGAAGCCGATGGCGTGAAAGAATGTGGTTGTTCAGGGCTTGTAATTTTCTGGGCGCCACATGCTTAGTCTGGCCCTGACAAGGTCCAGTAGATTGATGGTTTTCTGGCAAAGGAGACACAACTGCCAAGTGTGTGTGGGGGGACAGGGTGCTGCCACCTTCCCATGGCCTTACCCCTGTCCCACTGCCTTTCCTCCTCATGTGCTAAGTAGAATCCCTTTCTCCAGGGACCTAGCTGCACCGCATAGCGGAGCACATTTCAGCACCTCTCCCAGGGGATTGCTGTTGTTGTTTTTCAGAGACTACTTGGGTTTTTATTTTGTTCTTTTCCTGCACTCAAGGGATCCTCCCACAGGACTCTCCAAGGACTACAATGACATCTTCGCAGGCATTTCCCTGTCCCCCGCCCCTGAGCATTTTTTAAGACCCACGTATCCCTCAGTCGCTCATACTTATACTTGTCTATTTTCTGACCACAGGTAACAGCATCTCCTTCTAACTGACCTAGGCATTGTTTTTCCCACCCACACCTACTCAGCTGTGTGTTCCTCCTTTCTCTTTCTACTCTGGAGTTAGGAGCAGAGGAGCCTGATGAAGAATGTTGATGTAGAAAACGATGCCTTGTGGGTGGGTAGTCGGAAAAATGCTCTCCCTGGCAGTCAGGTAGAAGAGCAGGAATTATTACACCCAGAATCTTGATCTTCCCCAGCGAATGTTTCTTTTACTTCCAGTTACAACTAGTTTATTCACCTGGACCCCAGACAGTTCTAACCCCTCATTCTGGAAGAGCAAGCCCATTTTCTGTATCCAGTATGTCCAGTGTGGTGGGTCCTATACTCAAGATAAAGCAGAGCTTGTGGGCGAGGGAGAGGACCTCTGTTTCCTAAAGGAGATCGGGAAAGTTTTCTAACTAAAGAAGCCTGAATTAATATGATTGAGTGTGCTGAGCACCTGGGAAAACAGGCCTAAGATACCCCACCTTAAAATTCTAAAAATAGCACACATACAGACACTGAGGAGACAGCATGCGAGGAAGAATGCACAAGATGATGTAATACGGCTGTCTTCTGAGCAACAGGAGTTCATTTCTCAGCTGTCTGGAAGCTGGAAAATTCAGGATTAAGGCTCTGCAGACTCAGGGTCTGGTGAAGCTCTGCTCAGAGAACATCATCTCAGTGAAGCTTCACATGGCACAAGATGCTCCCAGGCTCCTTGAGGGGTCTCATTTGTAAGGGCACTAATCTCAATCATGAAATGAAATCTTCATGATTAATTGCTTCTTTAAGGCAATCCTATGTGCTTGGAAGCTGGGTTTTCAGCATATCAATGTAGAGGTGATATATCAGATCACAGCAAGCCTAGAAACATCTCAGAATGCTTTCTGGTACGAGCCTTCATATGTGCTGTCCAAGGACTTAAAGCCAAGACCCTGCAGAATTCTAAGATTAGATGTCCTTCCACCGGTGCCTAGCCCAGTGGTCATCAGACAGGCTTTATCCAGCAACTGACTGAAACAGAGACAGAGCCCCACAGAGACAGAGCCCCACAGCCAGACATTAGGCTGAGTTCAGGGAATCCTGCTCAAGAAAGGAAAGAAGGATTGTAGTAGCCAGAGGGGTCAAAGACACCACAATAAAACCCTCAGAGCCAACTATCCTGGGCTCATAGGGGCTCACAGAGACTGAATTGACAACCAGGGAGCATGTACAGGTCTAGCCTAGGCCCTCTGCATATATGGAACAGCTTGGTACATATATGTGTAGCTTGGTCTTCTAATGAGACTCCTAACAGTGGGAGCAGGGGCTGTCTCTGACTCTTCCTGGCTTTTGCAACCTTAATTCTTATACTGGGTTGCCTTGCCTAGCCTTAATACAAGGGGAGAAGCTTAGTCTTCCTGCAACTTGATATACCATGCTTTTTTGATGTCCATAGGAGGCCTGCCCCTTTCTGAACAGAAATGGAGAACTGGATGGGAGCGGGCAGAGGGATAGGGGACCTAGGAGGAGAAGAGAGAGGGGAAACTGCAGTTGGGATATAAAAATCAATCAATCAATCAATCAATTAAAACAACAACAAAAAGTAAATCAACTTCCCCAAACAGGAGATTATAATGTGGTGGACCTGGATAAATAATTACAATATCCATTGGAATCTTTCAGAAAGAATGTTTTGGTCTTTAAATGACTAGCCAGGCCTAGTGGTGCAGGCCCATTGCTGTAGCTACTTAAGAAGCTAAGGCAGGAAAACTAAAAGTTCAAAGTCAACCTGGTCTACAGAGTGAGTTCAAAGTTAGCCTGGGAAGTTTAGTGGGATCCTGTGTAGAAGGATCTGTCCAACCCGGTCCTACAACCATTCAGTCCCAAAGAAACACACAGAGGCTTATATTAATTATAATATGTTTGGCCTATTATCTTAGGTTATTAACTAGCTCTTACAACTTAAATTAACCCATAATTCTTGTCTATGTTTAGCCATGTAGCTTAGTACCTTTTCTCTGTGAGGCATCTCATCTTGCTTCCTCTGTCTGGGTGTTGACCAACTTTCTGCCTTTTCTTTTCCCAGAATTCTTTTAGTTTGGTCACCCCCACCTATACTTCCTGCCTGGCTACTGGCCAATCAACATTTTATTTAATTAATATTGGTGACAAATCTTGACAGTGCACAAGAGCATCATCCCACAGCAATCCTGTCTTAAAATCAAAAGTAAAAAGAGGGATGGAAATGTAGCTCAGTGATAAGAGTGCTTTCCTAGTATGCGAGAAGCCCTGACTTTAATCCATAGTGCTGCAAATAGATAAATAACACACATAAAATAAGCAATAAATGTATGTAAAATAATCTACAAAAACTGCTTAGGCAAGGACCAGAGTCCTATCTGAATCTTGAGCAGCTAACACAGTGCGCTTAGGGAATGTACCTTAGCATGGCTATGACTAGGTATCTGACATAAAGGACTCAGCAGGGGAAGAACTGTAGTGATATTTTGTTTGTAATCTAACATATAAAGCTTGCGGGCTGGAGAGATGACCCAGTGGTTGAGAACACTAACTGCTCTTCTAGAGGACCCAGGTTCAATTCCCAGCACCCATATGGCAGTTCACAACTGTCCATAACTCCGGTTCCAAGGATCTAACACCCTTACACAGACATGAAGGCACACAAAACACCAATGCACATAAAATAAAGTAAAAAAAAAGAAGCAAATAAAGCTTGCTGAAGATCAGAGAAGCAGAATAGCCAGCCACTAGCTCTTATCTCTACCTCAAATCAAAAAGTCGATTTTGTCTCCACGAAACCTGAAACTACATCCTGCATCTGAGCGCCTGTCTCCTCCCACTTTATATTCCTCTCACCACCATCATATCACTCCTGACTCCACTCCCTAGTGCTGGGACCACCTTTGTGTGAACTCTGTTCCTCCTTTAGACAGATTCAATCTTGTGTAGCACAGAGAACCATCTGCCTCTGTCTCCTGAGTGGTGGGATTAAAGGTACGTGCCACCACTGCCTGACCTCTATGGCTATCTCTGCACTCTGACCTTCAGGCAAATTTTGTTAGATTACAAACAAAATATCACTGCAAAGAACTTCTTTCGGTTCAGTTTTGGAGGGTTTGGTCCATGCTTGCTTGGCCAACATTCTAGACAGAATATCATGTCAGCAGAAGTATGTGGTAAAGGAACTTCTTCACCTTATGATGGACAGGGCAGCGAGCTGGGAAGCAGATCAGATCGCCTCTTCAAGGCAGCACCCAGTGAGGCCCCACCTCCTAAAGTTTTACAATCTCCCCAAATGGCACCACCAGCTGAGAACTATTAAACCCAGAAGGCGATGGGAGACATTTCATGTTTAAACCATACTAGTAAATTGACACATGAATGTATGTAGAAGGGGATTTTGATTCATTGTTTTTCAAGAAAGACTGCTGCTTAACATAATTTGCTAGTATTCAGAATTATCAAGAGTTATTAAAATGAGTTCAAAATAAGCTTTAAGAGAATTTTCCTAGAAGAACAGATGTATTCTCAGACAGAACCTGAATTCTGGGGAAGACTCATTCCTGACTCAATTAAAATTTTGTCTTACGATTTTATTAGTATACAACCTTGGGCAGTGATTTAATTTTTGGTTGTTGTTGCTTTTTTTTATTTATTTATTTATTTATTTATTTATTTATTTATTTATTTATTTTGAGACAGGGTTTCTATGTGTAGCCCTGGCTGTCCTGAACTAAGTACACCAGGCTGGCCTTGAACTCAGTGATCTGCCTACCTCTGCCTCCTGAGTGCTGAAATTATAGACATGCACCACCACCGCCTGGCTATGATTTTTCTTTATTTGGGATGATGGCTAAGATTACAGGAGCTGCCTTGTTCAGTTCCTAAAATAACAGGATGATTGGTTTCAGTTTCTCATGCCTCTTTCTCCTTCCAAAATACTGTTGCCACCAAACCCAACCCTCATTTTTCATGTCGATGATTCAGTCCTCACCCATCCCACTCTAAAGAAGAAAATACTGTCCCAACCCATCCAACTCAAAAGTGAAAATACAGCTCTTTAAATCCATTCACAGCACTAGAGCTGTGAGCCTAGCCACTAGCTACCACATACCCCTGGCACCCACACACCCTTGGCTACCACACACCCTTGGCTACCACACACCCATAGCACCCACACACCCGTGGCACCCACACACCCTTGGCTACCACACACCCGTGGCTACCACACACCCTTGGCTACCACACACCCGTGGCACCCACACACCCGTGGCACCCCCGTGGCACCCACACACCGGTGGCACCCACACACCCTTGGCTACCATACACCTGTGGCACCCACACACCCGTCCATGGCACCCACACACCCTTGGATACCACACGCCCGTGGTACCCACACACCCCAGTTCAATTTAGCTTCTGGGGCCTGCATGATGGCCTTCTTAACATCATTCACCCATTATTCATTCATAAATTTATCGCATGCCTTGCCATTGACACTGAGAGCACAGCGGTGGGAGGAAAGGCACACGAAGTCTGCCTAGCCAGCCCTTGACCTGACAGGTTTCGATGACAGCAGTATTCTGTCAACCAGCCGCTGGGGAGTGAGGGAAGTGGGCAAGGGAAAGGTCCTCATGGGATGTCAACATAACTGCACTCCAGGCTACCATGTCTGGTTAGACACTGCTTCTCATCATGTATGAGGATTTCTGCAGCAGACTGGCATTGATTGGCAAACCGAGAAAAGCAGACTCCCTCCCCACCCCCCATAGGCCTAACCCTGTTTGTTAAGGGCCAAGAAGAGGTTCACTTCTGCATGACAGCCAGGGTGGTCTTCTGCCCACTGGGCTTCAGGTTCAGCCTTGAATCCGAATCTACCCATCATTCTCTGTTGTGCTCTCCCACCAGCCTCCCTTGGTCTCCTGCAGATGGTACAGCCCTTAACTTCCCCAATCACATGAGCAATTTCTTATCTGTCTCATTGTGTATGTGTGCACATGTATATCTCATTGGTCCTATCTTTCAAACTAATACGAAGGGGAAGAACAACTTCTGTTACTAATATGTGGGATTTTCCATTCACAATAAGCAGTTCTTAGACTCTTTAGATACTAACTATATAAGCTTCAATGTAATTTTGACTCTACCTGGGGTAAAGGTCTACCTGATAGACTATGGGCTGAGTCTCATAAGACCATGCTCATTTCAGACACCCATTGAGTCCTGAGTAGTCTGCACTTAAAAAAAAGTTAAATTTATGTTATGGGTCTAAGTGTGCTGCTTACATGTATGTATGCATATGTGCATGCCTTGTGCCAAAGCAGGTCAAAATGGGGTGTCACATCCCTTGGGACTAAAGCTGGAGTTATAGATGGTAGTGAGGTACTGGGAACAAAGCCAGAGCCTCCTCTAAAAAGCAGCAGCAAGTGCTCTTAACTGCTGAGCCAATTCCCAGTCCCTCTTCTGCATTTCTGAACAATGGCTAGAGATCAGGTTTCCCACAGCCTCTTCCTCAGGTCTCATACATAATTGACCATAATGGCTCACATGATTCAGTAAGACATTTACATACGCTTATCAATTCATTATAAAACAATTACAAAAGACTCAGCCGAAGAGGAATATGGGAGAAGCACAGAGCTGACAGACCTCAGCCGCACCCTGCTGCGTGCTGGCAGCTTACTAATGAGTGAGACTATAGGAGTAATCCTTCTGATCATTTCCACTTAAGGAACATCCTGTACATTTATGAATAAGATGATGGTGTGCTGGGCCAAGCCCTGAAAGAGGATGCTTTGGGGTCAGCATTTTGGATGGGCAAAGGAGAGCCTACCCTTGCCCTGCAGCTGCTGTTCTGGGGCCTCAGCCATGACTCCTGGTTCTCAGCAGTATTCCCCTCAAGGAGCCACCTTGTCTCGGTACTTTGACTACACCTCATGGAAAGCCCTAAATTACACAACCCAGCAAGCCTGCTCTGCATTTCTGACCCAGAGGTATGGGGACACTTTCCAGGCTTAAGGGTAATGTGTCACAAAGCCACAGCTAACATTCAAACAGTCTATGTCAGAGGTCAACAGGACAGAAATTCCAGGGCCAACTTCCAAGGTCATGGTATTCACTCTTCATGGATTTTGAATGATCCACCGCCTGTCTTTGATTTCTCCCACTTCACTTTGAAATGTGATTTTAAAAGTTATGCGGAAGAATAGTTTGAACGGTTAGCTGGGGACAGCTTGGGTGAGCTATCTGGGGACAGCTTGGGTGAGCTATCTGGGAACAGCTTGGGTGAGCTATCTAGGGATAGCTTAGGTGGGCTATCTGGGGACAGCCTGAGTGTGTCGCCTGGGGACAGCTTGGATGGGCTGTCTGATTGACGTTCACAGAGTGAACAACAAAGAACAGTTCCAAATTTCTGCCACCACTTACATGGCTTAAGGCCTCTGGCGTGGAAACTGAGACAGTCTCTTCATTCAAGCTCTTACCTTTCTAGACTCCGTACATTCCATCCTATCAGCATCTCTGGGAAACAAATCAAGAAATCTAAGTCATGTTTTTATAATCTGCCAGGCCCTGGTATTGATCTTCTGCACTGGAAGACGGCGTGTGTGTGTGTGTGTGTGTGTGTGTGTGTGTGTGTGTGTGTGTGTGAATAATATGTAGTTGATTCACATATTCAGTGGGTAAAAATGAAAATAATAATAATAGCATGAAGTGATCTCAAAAAACAACTGAACCAAAGGAATGAGGCACAGGAAGGGAAGAATCTGTTCTGTTTCCATCCAGAGGCAGTTTAAGAACAGGAAACCTATGTTCTGGTGATGAGTCAGGAGACTTCTAGGCTTATTTTAGAGAGGGCCTCTCAGTTTACTAAAAGGAGGAGATAAGGTGAAGGAAGGTTTATGAATCTTGATATAATCACAGAGGAGACTATGTTTTCAGAATTTACTAGTTAATAAACATATGTTCATTTCAATAGATGTATATAAAGACAATGCAAAATAGTGTTCAATTCCAAAATCAAAACACATTTTAAAACCGAGCTTTCAGAACACACGAGTGAAGCAAAGCCACTATTTCCAAGTACTCTGAGCAATTGCCCTTGAGAAGGGCAAGCTGCTGGCACCTGAGTGGGGTTCGTTCTTCTGCCTCACTCTTCTGGCCAAGCCAACCGGCAGGCTGCACAAGAAGGGGCCCTCGAGGTTAGGAAAGACCCAGCAGGGTCCAACAGAGGACAATAACCTCAGTGGCCTGCAGAAGTCGGCCCATTCCAGCGTGACTCATCGTCCAGGAATCCTGGGAGGCCACCAGAGGACTTAGGCACAGAAGGGAAACTCAAGAGGGAACACATGAGAACTGAAGCCCTCCCAGTTTCAGCCTGAGGCAGCTCAAGGGACACCTATGCTGCAGCTATGACAGAGGGGGTGGCCATGTAAGCACCAGAGGCCTGGGGAGCGAGTGAAAGCCAGTGTGGTGTCCTAAAAACGACTACTCTGAAGAGAAAAGGCCACTGGCTCACAGGCCATGAGCATTCCTAAGCAAGTTAAAGACCTTTCTGTGGTCCCTTGGGTCTAGGAACCATACTCCTTGGCAAGCCTTACCGCTGGCTGGCTAAATGAAATAACCGTAACTCAGAAAGGGGTCTAGGAAGCAAGCTGAGTCTACTTGCTCACTGTTTCCATTGTCCTCACTACTTTCCTTGGTGTCTGCAACTTTCTTATCTCTAAACTCTCCCCTGAAAGAATCCCTTCAAACCCTTACACTCGCTAGCAAACTTGTACCCACACCTTTCCCTGGAGACAACTTGCTGAAGTGGCATTTTATCCACATTTTAATAAATAAAGACCGCCTTAAGATCAGAAAGTAAAACAGCCCCACTGGTCAGTCTTATAGACCAGGCAGTGGTAACACACACCTTTAATCCCAGTAGATGCACTAGTTACCATAGAAACTGGGAGGTGCATGCATTTAATCCCAGCCCTGGAGAGAATTATAAAATGTGAGGAGACAGCTCTCAGATACAGTCTCATTCTGAGATCCCTGGAGGCAGAATCGCCATTTTGGACTGAGGTTGAGGTAAGAGCTATTGGCTGGCTGTTATGCCTTTTTGGTCTTCAGATTGAACCCCAGTATCAGTCTCTGGGTTTTTATTAATCGTGCATCAGCTTGCACCTGCCCAGTTGAGTGGCTCTATACCTGCCACCTGCTGCCAACTAAGATTTCCGCAGCTGAGAGCCCCACATCCAGCAGTCGCTTGGCTCATGCAGCCTGAAACAAGTGGGTGCCTACAAAGAAGGTCCCCAGCTCTTGGGTCCTATTTTCCCCTTTTCCTCAAGCATTTGCTGACTGTGGAGTTCATTCTCCAGTATTTTTCTGAAAAAGATTCAAAGGATGCCAGACGCTTTAAACTTGCATCTCTGAAATGCCTTGGATCTACCCCTTCTTGCTTACTAAGAAACAGGGCATGAGGTCATTTTCCATCTGGGTGTTAAGGGGAGGCGGTGAGAAGTCTGGGCCATTCCTGTCCTTGCTCTCTTTAATCTCTGGGACATCTCAGGATCTTTTTTTCAGCTCCATGGTGCAAAAGTTTCACACAGCATCCAGGAGCAACTTTTTAAATATTTCTCTGAAAATACCTTACCTTTTTTATATTCTCTTTCTGGAACCCCTGACTATCGGTGTTGGGCTTTTTAAATTCTAGTATCTTCCTTTTTCTATTTCTTAACTTTTAAACTGACTTTCTGGAGGGTTTAATTTTATCCTCTAAAATCTGTTACACTTAACATCAGAAACTTTCTGCTATACTTAACATCAGGAAGTAATGTGATCTTCTCTGCACGGCTTTGTACCACACCTTCCTCTTCCCCCACTTCTCTGCTTACCCACGTGAAGCTATTAACCAGGGGTGTTCACGTGTTTATTGCTAAGATTTTTTTTTTCTGCTCCCAGCCCAGCTGCTGCTTTTCGCGTGTTTGTTTATATCCATCAAGATCTATACATTCAGCGTGCATGGCTGATGTCTCATGCCTGTCTGCTCACATTTAAAAGCAAAAGCTACGCGCGCGGCAACACCTGCCTGCAATATCAGTTCTCTCTTGACGTTTCCGATCAGCCTAGGCTACGTAGCAAGAGCACACCTCAAAATAAACTGGGCAGTGGAGGTATATTCCTTTAATCCCAGCATTTGAGAGGCTGAGGCAGGTGGATCTCTGTGAGTTTGAGGGACTTCTGGACTTCTAAGAGAGACTCCAAAGCTATACAGAGAAACCCTGTCTCAAAAAAAAAAAAAAAAAAAAAAAGTCAAATAGACAAAGGAAAAGAGAGGCTGGAACACAGTCCCGAGGGTGAGCTGGGCAGTTTCACTGCATCAGATTCCTCTTGCTTGGCTTACAGGCAGCTTCCCCTGCGGGGCTCAGCTGCCCTAACCAAGGACATAAAAGTTCAGCTGCTGGAGATTCTCACTCCTCCTCACCCCAGCCCCGCCCGCCCCCTCTCCGTCTCCGAGCGCGCCATGGGCGGGGACCCCGGGCTCACCGCTGGGAGGTCAGAGGCCGAGGGGGCGGAGCCGGTCGCCATGCTGACGCTCGGCGCGCTGCGGGCCACCGTCCTGGTCTACGCGGTGGGCGCCGCCGTGCTGTTGGCGCAGTTGCTGCGCCGCCTGCGCGGGGGCTTCCAGGAGCCGGCGCTGCCCGCACAGCCCGACCGCGTGGCCATCGTGACGGGCGGGACCGACGGCATCGGGCTGGCCACGGCGCGGCGGCTGGCCTGGCTGGGCATGTGCGTGGTCATAGCCGGGAACAACGCGGCGAAGGCGAACGACGTCGTCTCCCGGATCCGCGAGGAGACGAAGAACGAGAAGGTGCACTTCCTGTTCTGCGACCTGGCCTCCCTCCGCTCCGTCCGGAAGTTCGCCCGCGACTTCCTGTCGCGCGGCCTCCCGCTGCACGTGCTGGTCAACAACGCCGGCGTCATGATGGTGCCCCCCGGCCGCACCGAGGACGGCTTTGAGCACCACTTCGGCGTCAACTTCCTGGGCCACTTCCTGCTGACGCACCTGCTGCTGGGCGCGCTGACGTCAGCGGGGTCGCCGGGTCAGAGGTCCAGGGTGGTCACCGTGGCGTCGGCCACGCACTACGTGGGGGAGCTGGACCCGGCGGACCCGCAGGACTGGAAGTCGCCCTACTCGGCGCACGCGGCCTACGCGCGGAGCAAGCTGGCGCTTGTCCTGTTCTCGCAGCGGCTGCAGCGGCTGCTGGCGGCGCGCGGCGACCCCGTGACCGCCAACCTGGTCGACCCGGGAGTCGTGGACACGGCGCTCTTCCGCCACGTGTGGTGGGGCACACGGGCCGTGCAGCGGGTGCTCGGCTGGCTGCTCTTCAAGACCCCCGACGAGGGCGCCTGGACTTCCGTCTACGCCGCCGCCGCCCCGGAGCTGGAAGGGGTTGGCGGCCGCTACCTCTACAACGAGGCCGAGACTGAGCCGCTGGGCCTTGCGCGGGATGTGGAGCTGCAGGCCCGGTTGTGGGCGGAGAGCTGCCGGCTGGCGGGGATCCCCGACGGGACGGGCTTCGGCGTGGAGTAGGCCCGCGCCCGCGATGGCACCACGGACTCTGCACCAAGCACCTACATGGACCTGATGCTGTGATGCTGTGGGCGTGTGACATCATTGCCCACTGCCGCCTCTCCCCCCAGGCTCCCATGTGGCCCCCCAACCAGGCAGTGGGGCACCATAAAGGACTCTGCACCAAGGGAAAAAAAATAATAATTCAGCTGCCAATTGATTTCCTTCACAGACATGCAATAAATCTCTTACTCAACCCTTGCTCTAACATCTATATTCTCCCTTGTTTCAGACAACCAGACTTCCTGGTTCCAACTGTGGTTTCGACTTTGTCTGCCTCGTAACGTTGGTTTTAAAACTAACCCACCTCTTCATTTCTCGAATTCCACATAGTTTCATACCTATCCTTATGACCACATGCCTTGTTAGCTGTATACAATCACTTTACTGTCAAACTTTGTATAATCTTGGAAGGAATGGTCATGAACACGAATTGACACTGCGGTTTTTAATCTTGACCTCACCTCTTTCCCACCTGTGTTTCTTGCTGAATCTGGGCTAGGCTGAGGTGAGGACTCTGACACTCAGTCCAGTCTTCTGGCCAGTGGAAACCCTGACACAGGTTAGGAGCTCTCTGAGCATGGACACCGAATGCAGGTCAGTGGTGTTTACCACTCCCCAGGCTTTGTGTTCCTCTGAAACATTTTACATCTCCCCATTCATCTGCTTCTTTTCCTTTGGGGAACACAGGGCTGTTCCTAGCTTGAGTTTCAAAATCTGCATCTTTAGTAAAACTAAAAATCCTCACAACAAAGAAAACACCCTAGACAAACACTGTAACAAATTTGTTAAGCAAACCATGCCTCTAAAAGCAGAATGACCTGAAAGAAGGCTACTCTTACCCCTCAAGAGAAAGCAAAGCCCTATGGGAAGAAAAACCATTAGCTAGTGTGTCGAGACAATTGGGAGCATTTTACAGACTGGGGATAGACCCAGGGCCATGTGTGTACAGGGTTCCAGCATTCCTGCTGGGTCGCTGCAGTTTCTTCAGGAACAGAAGCTTTCCTTTGCAGTTGTGAATGAAAAGTACCCAGAGAAAGACAGGACTCAAAGGAATATAGGTTATGAGGAGACAGGAAGTGCCCGTGCTGGGGTTCATCATGAACAAATGATCCCTCGCACTTCGTAAGCTTCTTGATGCCAATACACAATCCTAAGAAATCCTCAAATTCCCTAAGGTTACGTTTCATCACCTAAAATGGAAATTTAGAATTAAAGCATTTGGCTATAAACATGTTTCCTCAATCTCTTGATCAATTCTTTCATCTTACTTACTCTTCTGTTTTGAGACAGGGTCTCACTATGTAGCTCAGGCTAGCCTGGAATTCACTATACAGACCAGGCTAGCCTCAAACTCAACCGCATGGTGATCCTTCTGCCTCTGTCTCCCTAGTGCTGGCTTACAGATTTGAGCTATCATACTGCCTCCTTCGGAAGGAACAGATATGCTATTGAAACAATTAGCATGGGAAAATGCCAATGCTCCTTGTCAAGATCTTATTCGACCTCTAAGAAAGACAGGGACAATAAATGATTTTATTAAAGCATGTATGGATGCCTCACCAGACATAGTCCTAGAGATGGCCTATGCTGAAGGAATGAAGGGATAGAAA
>NW_026067911.1:5740004-5799212 GCF_014885135.2 Alexandromys fortis
AAAGAATAAAAACTATATAGATGGAAAGCTAAACACAGGACCCTGAGAACTAGTCTCCCACGGTAGAATGTAAATAATGGTGTGAGACAGAGTTCTAAGAGACAAAACAAAACTAAAAGTCCTTGCCAACATCTTGAGCCCAGGAGCAGGTAGAAGGAGCTCTATTTTGATTATGCTTAGCCTTGATTTATGTCTGGAACCCTGAGTGGGGTGATGTAATGAACCTGCCAAGTTCTTTGATCTGTTTTGTACAAAAACTGAAGCTTTACAGAAGTAAAATTGCAGCAGATTCTCACTACACAGTGTGACTGTCTGTCATTTCCCTTGCATCGTATCCTGACTATCCTATCCTTCACCCTGTTCTCCCGTGGATAGCGGTCTCCGGGAGGGATGGTCCGTGGCATCATACCCAGCCTTATTTTCACATACACTGTGCAATATGGCGATTCTGATCACTAAATAGCCGTTTTAAAATCCACATATATTTAGTTGACAAGATGGCCTTCTTAGTTAGGTTTCTGTTCCTGTGAAGCCACACTATGACCATGGCAAGTCTTTTTTTTTTTTTTTTAAAGTTTTTTATTTATTATGTATACAGCATTCTGTCTGGATGTTTTGCCCATAGGCTAGAAGAGGGAGCCAGATCTCATTATAGATGGTTGTGAGCCATCATGTGGTTGCTGGGAATTGAACTGAAGACCTCTGGAAGAGCAGCCTGTACTCTTAACCGCTGAGCCATCTCTCCAGCCCTGACCATGGCAAGTCTTAAAGGGAAAACATTTCAATGGGGCTGGCTTACAGTCCAGAGGTTTAGTTCATTATTGCATGGCAGGAAGCGTGGTGGTGTGCAGGCAGACATGGTGCTGGAGAAAGGAGCTGAGATTGCTACATCCGGATGGGCAGACAGCAGGAAGCGAAAGCCACACTGACCAGGCTTGAGCTTCTGAAACCTCCAAGTCCCCTAGTGAAGCACTTCCTCCAAGAAGGCCACACCTCCTAATAGGGCTACTCCCTATGGGCCTATGAGGGCCATTCTTATTCAAACCACCACACAGGCTTAGCAGGTAAAGGTGCTTATTGCCAACTTGGACAATCTGAGTTTGATCCCTGGTACTCACAGATAAGAACAGATTCCCACACTTGGCCATCTTACCTCTATACTTGGTTGACATGGCATATTAGGGTTCTCTAGAGTCACAGTACTTATAGAATGAAATCCCGTGTGTATGTGTGCACGTGTGTGTGTGTGTGTGCCTGCGCGTGCATGAGTGCGTGCTTGGGGCTGATATATGGGAATGACTTACAGGCTGCAGTCCGACGTAGTTGCTCAGTCCCATGAGGCTTGGTATCTCAGCTGGTCTTCAGCACACGCTGGAATCCAGTGAAGGAGACTGAAGAGGAGAGGGCAGCAGGTGAAGAATAAACAATCCCTTCTTTCTTCCATTGTCCTGTATACACTTCCAGCAGAAGGTGTGGCCCAGATTCCTGCCTCAAGATCCAAATCAAAAGCCTGTTGTCTTCCTGCCTCAAGGTCCAGATCACAAATGTGCCTCCATTTCTGGATTATAGTTCATTCCAGATATAGTCTAGTTGAGAACCGAGAATAGGCATCAGATATGGCCCGTGTGCGCACACACATACACACACAAATAAAAATAAATGAATATGATAGCAAATTTTACTTCAGAAAGCCAGAATAATATTTAATGGCAAGTATGTTAACATATCAACATGCTAATTTAGGACAAGTCCCCTGTAAAATTATACATGTGGTCAATGGGACATGTGGATTGCTCACCTAAAGTATATAATGGATTATTATGAACCTCTTTAGTTGGTTTGGCTTGATGTTTCTTGAGACAAGATCTCATACAGCTCAGGCTGCTCTTGAACTCCTGATTTTTCTGCTTTCCCCTCATAAGTGTTGGGGTTGCAGCCGTTATCACCATGCTCAGTTTATTAATCAATAGGAAAATCATCTGTCATGAATGTATGTCAGGAAGTCTTTCGGCTGAGATGAAGCTTGTGTTAGAGACTTGCTGAAACTTCTGGGAAGGCTGAAATCCACAGATCGGGGTGGGTCTGGAAGCCTGGAAGGGTTGCTGAGACATCTGGAGTTGGGCAAGACAATCCTGGAAAAAGAGGCATCTTGGAGAGGAAACTTGATGTTTTGAAACTGGCTTTTCCTTTGGACAATTGCTCACTCTGAGCGCCGAGTGAGAGGTCGGAAAGCCAGGCATGACACAGGGGAGCGGCCTTGGGGCTGGAGGAGTCTTCTAAGCAGAGGTCAGGGTGTAAAGTGTGGTCTGACCAAATTCTGATGCTCCATTAAAAATCAAGCAGAAAATCCCTGAAAACTGAATAGCTGGGCTTTTTAATTTTTGTTATTGCTGTTCTTTTGTCTCAAATGACACATGCAGAAAAAAAAAAAAAAAGACACAGTGAGGACCAGGCCCTGGAAGACCTCTTAGGTAGAATTATCTCCAGAAACAGGCTGAGTCTGAGACAACAAAAACCCTCAGAGGCTTACAGAGCAACAGCCACCTCGAGGACATTCTAGCGAAGGTAAAGCTATAGACACTGAAAACCTTGGAAGTTTTCAAGGCTTGGGCAAGAGGACTTTTGCATGGGGGGGGGCTGCTCTGCTTGATCCTTTAATGTGATACGGGTCATTCACTGGAACACACAGTACACATACCATCATGAGAGAGGCCAGGTAGTAAACTTTGCACACTGGATGACAGTTAAGCAATGGCAGGCTCGTCACTGGCGAAAGTCCTACTCTGGTGGGCAGTGTTGACAGCTGGGGAAGGCAGTGTGTGGAGGAAGATGGGAATCTCTGCAATTTTTCTCAATTATGCTGTGAACCTAAAACTAAGCTTTGAAATAAAGATGACAGAAAGTAAAAGAAAGAGGAAATAAAAGATATAAAAGGAGAAATAGGAAGGAAGGAAAGAAAAGGAAGGAAGGAAGGAAGGAAGGGAGGGAGGGAGGGAGGGAGGGAGGGACAGAAAGAAGGCGATAGGGAGGGAGGAAAGGAAGGAAGAAAGGAGGGAGGGAGGATGAGACTGTGGAGTCGTCCAGGTCTGTGGTACTGAGACAGACATCGATGGACTACCTGTCAGTATCCAGGCACACCCTGGCCCTGCCCCTTGGGCAAGTCACCCCTCGGCTTACAACAAGCAGTTCCACTGTGTGCAGTGCCCAGGGCACTCTAAGAGACAAGCTGTGCCCACACCTGGTCACTTTCTTCCCAGCAAGCCTATCTCTGTGGTCTTTCCTCTCCTCTTCTCTCTCTCTCCTCCCTCTTTCTCTGTCTCTCTGTCCCTCTCTCATTCTCTCTTCCTGACCTTTAATTAAAACTCCTTACTCAGGCTCTCTTTGCATGCCGTACCTGGTCACCAGCTAGCGTTTGGGCCCGACCTGCTAAAAGTCCCTCTAACGCCACATCTCACACTACCAGGCTGTATCATGTTAACCAATTGCTCTAACAAATCCCTTTTAATATCTCTATTCTGATGGTTCTGCACCTCTGGAGAACCTTGACTAGTACAAATAGTAATTCTGACGAATGTATATAGGAAAAATTTGTGTAAAAAATAAAAAGTATGTTATTGCTTAAAGGCAAATATATATATGGAGTCCCCGAAAGAGTGTATCACCTTATCACATTTTGAGTGTTTACTGTTGAATTTGGAGCGGCAGGGCTGCGTCCCCGGCACCCGGCCGCCCGCATGGCAGGCTTATGCCCAGAAATAATTACACGGAAACTGTATCTTTTTAAAACACTGCCTGGCCCGGCTAGTTCCAGCTTCTTCTTGGCTAGCTCTTACATATTGTTCTAACCCATTTCTAATATTCTGTGTAGCCCACGAGCTGGCTTACCAGGGAGGATCTTAACCTGCATCTGTCTGGAGAGGGAGAATCATGGCGACTCCTCACTCAGCTTCTTTCTCCCAGCCTCCTGTTCTGCTTTCTCCACCTACCTAAGGGTTGGCCTATCAAATGGGCCTAGGCAGTTTCTTTATTAGTAAGAAATCATTCCCACATCAGTTTACTGTATATCAGATATTGTCCTAAGTGCATCTAATGTCTTACAACACTCCTGTGGAATAAATACTATTATCGTTCCTTCTTTACGAACAAAGAAACGGAAGGGCAAGATGGTTAACTAAATGGTTGTGGTCAAAGACGAGTAAATAGAAGAGCCAGAATTGGAGCTCGGGCGGTGTCTTCATCGTTGTCAAGAAGACACCCTAACTACAGCAACTCCTATAAAAGAAAACATTAAATTGGGGGCTTGCTTATAGTTTTAGAGGGCCAGTCTGTGAACACTGTGTCACGAAGCAGACGAGGATGGTGCTGAGCAGTGTCTGTGAGCTTTACATCCTGACCTGTAAGCAGCAGGCAGGGGGAGGGGACTGCCCTGGTGTGGGCTTTGGAAACCTTGAAGCCCTCTCCCAGGGACTCACTTCTCCAACAAGGCCACACCTCCTGCTCCTTGTCAAACAGTTCCCCTAACTGGGGCCCAGGCACACAAACATATGAGCCTATGTGGGCCATTCTTACGCAAACTCCCACAGGCAGTGACTCTTCATAGCAGGAGATGATGGAGGTGGGTCTTGTATCTTATCTGTTGATTTCATTGGTTAATAATAAAGAAACTGCCTCGGCCCTCATAGGACAGAAAATTAGGTAGGTGGAGTAAACAGAAGAGAATGCTGGGAAAAAGAAGCTTAGTCAGAGAGTCGCCATGATTCTCCCGCTCCAGACAGACGCAGGTTAAGATCCTCCCTGGTAAGCCAGCTCATGGGCTACACAGAATATTAGAAATGGGTTAGAACAATATGTAAGAGCTAGCCAATAAGAAGCTGGACCTAGCCGGGCCAGGCAGTGTTTGAAAGAATACAGTTTCCGTGTAATTATTTCGGGGCATAAGCTAGCCATGTGGGCGGCCGGGTGCCGGGGACGCAGCCCTGCTGCCGCTCCTACTTCAACAAGGAGAGACAGCTTTTCCCCCCTTTCACCTACTTGCTTTTGAAAATACGTGAAATCCTTTCTCAGCTTTCTCCTTTCCCCATCTCATCCCTCCCCCCACTGCACTGAAAGTTTCAGATCCCCAGCCTGCAGTTGCTTACAGTACAGATAGGATATGTCTCAGTCAGGGGTGGTGCTGATCCAGCTGACGAACATGGCGCGATGCTAAGGACCTGCCTGCACAGCAGACCTCTGTGTGTTTGCTGCCCTCGTAGTCCTCAAGTCCCCCAAGCTCATTCCTCATCCTTTCTCCAATGTATCACCGCATCTCCACATACTCCTCCTCCGTGAAGAAGCCAGTCCCAGAGGGCTGGGAATTGGCTATTACTGGCTTCTGCAACAGCCTCTAGCAAGGGTGTTAACTCTGCCTATACATTCTAACAGTGGTCCCAAAGAGATCTGTGCTTGAGGCCTCCATCAAGTTCATACCTTGCGGTGGGGGAGCACACGAGGAAACAGGGAAAGCTAGCTTCTAGAGGCTGCCCTCTGTCAGACCATCCAAGACACTGAATGGAAACTCTGATCTCCATCCCTGATTGAAAGTCACAGAGCATTACTGATGGGCGTTTCCGGACCCATGGCGTTTCTCCAAGACCACAGCTTTCTTCCAGCTTGTCAGTGGGAATGGGAAGAACACCAACACATGCCTGGTGGGTTGCCTGCCCAAGGAGGAGCCCCACCACCTCACATTTTCCCTAGCAACGTGGAAAACAAGCGTCCAACACAGACAGGGGATCCTCGGAGGAAGGGCACAGCTCCAAACATCTCAAACTACTTGCAGCTCAGAACAAAACTCGACACCACCGTCTTAAAAGCTGATGCTGAAAGCAACTTCTCATCACAGAGCAGAAACCCAATGAGCACATTGTCCTCACAGGTCAGAGCAAAGTCCGCTGATGGCTTATCGCTTTTGTTGGCTTTACGGATCAGGGCCAATACAGGCAACCGCTTTGCCTCAAGTCTAACTGCATCTTATTATCTCTCTTTCCCCAAAGATAACCCTGGTAATAAAATAAAGGGCTGAGTGATGAATGACAACTTCAATCATATCTCCGTAGGTCTCACTGTCGCCTCCGCCGTGGAGACCTCATTCAGTCTATAATCTATATTCTGGAACAGCCTTGAACCTTCTCATTCATTCAAGGGCCCCTTTATCTCGCTAAGAAAAGTACCCAGAAAAACCATCACTGCCCTGTTCGTGTTTCCACAGCACCAAACACTGGTCTCTTGTTCTCACAAGGTCTCATGAGCATTCTTTTATGCTTGTCTGTGGCACCTGCCGGATCTCAAGCCTTCTGGGGATCTAAAGTGTGTCATAGTTGGAATTCTCAGGGTTTGAAGCACACAGGGTTGGGAGGGGATATCAGTTCGGTGTGTGTTTGTTGAGAGTGGGGCTCTGTTGGTGAAGATGTCCTTGTTCCAACTATGTCACTTTACAAATATTTCATTTGTTTCCATCTGAATCCATGAAGCTGACGGTAGAGCCTCCTTCACAGGGCTGTTGAGTGTGTTGTCATTCAGCGCGTGCTCACCCTGGTTGTTCCTACCGACGTGACTATTGTTTCTAGGCAGTCCTGAAATACCATTCAGAATGCTGGAAGAAATGCCTCTGAGCTCCTGGTCCTTTGCAAACAGAACCCCTGGCGGGAAGACGTATGTAAGATCCAGGACACGTGTGCACAGACAGGAATGATAGTTCAGGTGCTCTGCTGGTCCAGGATTGAAGCTTGTACCATGTATCTTTCTGGTTGGTTGGTTGGTTGGTTGGTTGGTTGGTTGGTTGGTTGGTTTTGGCTTTGGTTTTGGGTTTTCAAGACAGGGTTTCTCTGTGGAACAGCCCTAGCAGTCCTGGAATTAGTTCTGTAGACCAAGCTGGCCTCGAACTCATAGAGATCCACCTGCCTCTGTCTCCCGGGTGTGGGGATTCAAGGCGTGTGCCACCACCATCTTGGCTTGTTTCTGTATTTCTAAAGGTTTGACTTTATTTCTTTCATCTTCACATGTGGATCAGAGAAGTTATTCATATTATTCTAATTCTTAAAGATGAGGGAAATGAGACAGAGATAAATTGCTGAGGATTATGCCCTAGTAGGTGAGTCACTGGCCACAGGTCTCATGATTTTGTCTCAAGTTGTAGCAGAGAACAGACAAACCACAGGACTGACATTAAATGCTTCCTGGAATAGCGTCCAATTCATCCTCCCAAGTCATCAGTATCCCTAGGCCTCCTCTGCCTGTGCTGCTACTGAGGGACCAGCAGTGCTTCCCAAACCACATGGTTGTTGGGGTTCCCTCAGCCCATCAGCAGATCTGCTGGAATCACTTCTGTAAGGCACAAAATTCATCTGCTTTTTAAAAGACAATAAGCCAAGCCATTATTAGATATTATACAGTCATGATAAAATAGGAATGCAAAAATGTCCCCTGGCAGCCAAAATTGTCCTGCATCTAGTCCCAAAACCTAAATGTCGGGTCCCAATATATTGGAGCCCACCATTAGTCACGGATCCTTATCAAATAGACATGAAAATAACAGGGTGTTTTTAAATTTCATCAGAGTGAGGTGAGAGAAAGTTGTTCCTGGCCTCTGGTGAGCAGAGGCAGTGGAGGGTGCCCCAAACCAAAGTGTGCAGGGTAGCGCCTGGCAACGAGGAATTGTCCAGTCTCAATGACAGTCCTGCCATCGCTGAGTAGCTGGGAAGCTGCATTTCCCACTATACAGCAAGCAAAGTTGGTGCAGGAAAATTGTCTGTATTCTGTCAATCATATTTTAAATAAACACTGATTGGCCAGGCAGGAAGTATAGGCGGGAAAATCAGCCAGGAAGTAGAAATGATGTAATGAGAACAGGAGAATTCGGGGAAGGAGGACGTTGATTCCTCCCACTCCTACCCAGACCACCTAAGAAACAGGATGTGATCTGCCTCACTGAAAAAAGGTACTGAGCCGCCACATGGCTAACATAGATCAGAAAAATGGGTTAATCAAGATGTGAGAGTTAGCCAGTGGGAGGCTAGAGCTAATGGGCCAATCAGCTTATAATTTATGGAGACCTATGTGTGATTTTCTTTGCGGCTAAACAGCTGTGGGGTACCCGGGTGGGACAGAAACCACAACAAGCAGGCCCCCGCTCATGTTACATGTGGCCCTTCATTGTTACAGGAAGTCCCAAGAAGCTAGCTCTTTCTGCTCATCCTAGACCCAAACCAAAGTGACAAACATTTCCATGTAGAAAGTCTTAGCCCTTTGGTGGTGACCTCCATCTTGATTCATAATAGGCTGTCAAGGAGGTGCTGTCATAATAGGCTTGGAGGAAAAGTAGGCAGGTCAGAGGTGCTGAGAAGTAATGGTATCACTTTAAAAATAAACCTTCACTAATGGCCTATTTAATAACCACAGCAGCGGGGCTTTGTAAGGTCTGCACCTCCTTCCTGCGGGAGCACAGAGCCAGCAGCTAATGCGTTCATTAGCTGTGTTTACTTTGTAGTGGTAACAGCCACAGTCAGGGCTGAGCATTTGCTAACTGCCTGATGTGAGTCACCTCAGCAATGCACTGTTAATTCCCGGGCTGTGCCCTCTCTTCTCCTCAGGACGTGTCCTCTCTTGCTGGAAACTTGTCTCTATTAAGGTAGGAAGCAGGAAGGAGCGCCACCTGGTGGATTAAATGTGTAGCACAATTTACCGAACGGTCGCAGTTCAGTGTGTGCAAGGGCTGTGGTCTGTAGGACCTGTGCTGCGCCTGCCTAGGTTCCAAAGGAACCCAGGACAGCGGCTAGCTAACTGGTGCCTGTTTAACTCACAAGAGCAGACACCGGCCGCCAGGCTCTCTCAACATTGCAAGTACCTGTTCCAGAGTCCGGGCTCCTCTCGGCTCTTCTCACCAACTCCCCAGACCCCCAGCCCCGGCTCCCCACCTCCACGCTCCCTACCCTAAACCTCTTCAGCCTTTGAGTTTCTCTTCCCTTCCCCCAGCTTTTGCTTGCTATATAACACAGTCATTTTGTCCATATGTTCTCTTTGGTTTGCTTTTGTCCTCTTGTTTCTTCTATCCCTTCTGGCCCCCTCTCTTGAGCCTCTCTTTTCTCTTCTGGTGTTGGTCTTCATACCCCCTCAGCCCTCAGCCCAGTCCTTCTCATGGCCTGATCTATTTTGCTGAACATGCTCAGTCTGGACTCCTCCAGATGCCTCTGGCTGTCTCTCCCTCATATCTACAGTAAACCCTTCTCAACCATACCTAGGAGTGGGAGCGGTCGTGTACTCGTTTTCATTCTCTGCCCTCAAGGAATTTAAAAAGAAAAATAAATTATATTGTTGGCCGGGCGGTGGTAGCGCACGCCTTTAATCCCAGCACTCGGGAGGCAGAGGCAGGCAGATCTCTGGGAGTTCGAGACCAGCCTGGTCTACAAGAGCTAGTTCCAGGACAGGCACCAAAGCTACAGAGAAAACCTGTCTCGAAAAACAAAATAAAATAAAATAAATTATATTGTTCTATTTCACAAATGCTCACATTCAAGACTCCTGTCGGGTGAAATCAGATGTTCCATTTTTCTCAAGGAATCAAGATCAGAGAAAAGGGAACCTTGCCTTGCTTGGAAGCTTGGGTTGTCAGGGAAGGGAGCCTGAGCCAAGAAGGGCCGCCGAGACTTGCTCAGGCCTAGCCTTTCAGGTTGGTCTTGGCCCTGCAGAGAGACAAAGTTTCAGCTGAGTCCCCATCCCAGCCGGAAACGCACTATTTGTCGCCTGTAAACGTTTCCCAAGACGCTTCCTGGATGCGGTCTTTGGCTTGACTTGGTGGGCATCTGTTCTTTGACCACCTGTTTGCCAGATGAACCCTGTGTCTTGGGTGAGCATCGATGGATCCCACTTGTTATAGGAATTGATAGCGAGGCCCTCAGGCCAGGTTTAGAGACACCCTGCCGTGGAGAAAGATGTTTCAGACCCAGCATTAAGTACCTACGGCTTTCACCAGGAGGAAAGAGGCCCAAGCAGAGCAGGGCTGCAGCGCTGGAGCTGAATCGGCTTCTAGAACTTCCGAGGTGCTTTTGCGACTTTGGGTCCCGGCCCTTTGCCCAGGTCCTCAAGAGACCGCGAGGAGATGTCACTCCCTAGCGGCTGCTAGAGTCATAACTTAGGTTCCCTTTCTAACCTACCACATCCCTCCAGAAGGCTCTTTGTTCAAGGGAAACCTGGAGTGGGGTGAGGGCTTCCTAGTGCGCATGGAGGCTGTGATACTTAGGTTGCAACAGGAAAATAGCAACATTAAGTAGTTTATTATTGTTTTTTAAACACCGAGTGAAGAAATTAATAATAATTAATTTTTATAATATCTATCTGACTGAAATAGTCTAGAAGTAAAAAAAAATTGTTTATTCAGACGAAGAAAAGGTTTCTTTTAATTTAAAAATGTGTATAGAGTTGGGTGTGGTGGCGCACTCCTTTGATCTCAGCACGTGGGAGGCAGAGGCAGGAGGATTTCTGAGTTCAGACTGATCTACGAAGCAAGTTCCAGACCAGTTAGGATGCAAATCAAAGTGCCTGAAAGCAGGATAGGGCCGCGGTTGAGGAGATAAGTGGGGGAGACCGTTGCCATGCAAGCATGAGGGCTGGAGTTCAGATCCCCAGAACCTATGGAAGCGCCAGGCAGGTCTGATGGGTGGCCCTCCCGTAATCCCAGGGTCAGGCAGGCAGAGAGAGGATCCCTGTCTAGCTAGACTGGCTGCATCAGGGGGCTCTGTGTTCAAGCAAGACGCCCTGCCTGGACATATACGGTGGAAAGGGAGGAGGCAGGCACTGATATCACCCTCTGGCCCCCTCATGTACACAGACATATGTGCAATCTGCACACACATGCATCTGCACCCACACACATTCTGATGTATGTACACACTTGCATGCACAGCATACACACACACACACACACACAATAAACTACATGTGTTCAGGACTATGGAGTTCTCAGCAGCCTTCATGTGAGGAATTTTGGGGTTGAAATACCATAAAACACTTAAGTATTTCTTCCTACAGAAAAGAAATTGCTACTTCCCTTAACCATCTTTGGTTATTCCTTTATGTAAGCTTTACTTTATGTTACTCCTGCCTTAAACTTCGTTTGAAATGAATTAAATCACACACACTTTGTTACAGATGCCCCAACTGAGGAAGAGCCATTTGAGAGAAGCCTGCCCCATACCCACCACCGGTTTTCGTCGCGTTTTTTTTTTTTTTTTTTTTTTTTTTTTTTTTTTTTTTTTTTTTTTTTTTNTTTTTTTTTTTTTTTTTTAGGATTTTATAACCAGTAATTCGTGTATTTTAAGCTGTAAGTGGGATCCCAATAGACTAGTCACGTTTCACACCAGCTCAACAAGGTTCAATCCTAAAGTAGCACTCAGCCAGCAAGCTGAGGGAATTTCTTGACAGCTTCTGTTTTTTTTCCCTCCCAAAAGACCAACTGCAATCAAACGAGGTTGAGTGAAAGCTCATGATTTTATTGTCTTCATAACGTCAGCTTAGAACTGGATCACTTGGCCCTTTCTCTTCTTATCACCACCAAGTTCAAAATGCTTGCATCTCTTAATAGCCAGCATCCTCTTAGATCTGCAGTTGGGTTCCACACATTCCAGTCTCAGCACAATCTTCTTTGTAGTTTTCGCCTTTTTGCGGAAAATAGGCTTAGTCTGCCCACCATAGCCATTTTGTTTCCTGTCATAACGCCGCTTTCCCTGGGCATACAAAGAATCTTTGCCCTTCTTGTACTGGGTCACTTTGTGGGGTTGGTGTTTGCCACATTTCTTGCAGAATGTACGGCGGGTCTTAGGAACGTTCACCATGTTGGCGGGTGCGATATCGGCACAGAAAGAAAGAGCTTTCGTCGCGTTTTTAAAAAAGCAATTTTCACACTTCTGCTTGAAACGACTAGCAGCAAAACATCTTAACCTTTTTGTCTTCTGAAAATATTTATGTTTTAGAATTCTTACTGTCACTTCCCTCGTGTGTGTGTGTGTGTGTGTGTGTGTGTGTGTGTGTGTGTGTGGTTTGTGTGTGTAAGGAAAAGAAGTGCGTATATTCCATGGGGTGTGGCAGCATGTGCCTACAATCCCAACACAGCGGAGGTGGCGGCAGTAGGATCAGAAGTCCAGGGTGGATTTTGACCGCATAGGGACTAAAGCAGCTTGGGCTACACGAGACCCGGCCTACAGCAGACGAACAAGCGAAGAATCCACCTAGGTTATTTTTACCGACCGGTTACACCAGCTGCGCTTGCGCAGCCCAGGCGGTTCCAGGCGCTGAGTCAGCAATACGTGTTCCCACGTTCACGCCTCTTGTGCTGTGCCAGGCTGTGGGCTCCGACAGCTTCTGGCTTTTTTCTAAAGAAAGAGAGAAGGAAGGAATTATGGTCCCAATAGGACGGCTTGCCGCCATCTCTATCGGGGCCCTCCGGGACACCAGATGCACCATGGGAGCGACTACCTGGGTCCTTTTTGCAATGCTCAGGAGAGGTGCGGGGAACAATGCTCTCAAATGCTCCACTGCCATCTGCTTAAGAGCCCAGGCAGCCAGAGAGCCACCCTGCTGGCGGCTGCAAGGACTTTGTATTTATCACGTCAAGTCTTCTCCAAAATTTTGGTTTCCTTCCGGTGCTGAAGATCAAGGCCAGGTGGAAGGCAAGGATGCTACCAGCCCTGTGTTTCTCCTTGAATGCTCTCTTTGCATTCCATGTGGCTTCAGGGTAACGCTGTGGCTGGCTTTCTCCCACACGCAGACTGCTGCTGTTCCTTCAGGCTGGATCTTCTCCCTGAGCCCGAATTCTGAGCATCATGTGCTAGGATACATGCAGTTGACTGATCTCCTTATTCTCTGGTGGTCCCCACTCTCCACACTCACTTGTGATGCAGCCTTGTTCATTCCTGCCGCTTTGAAAGATATCTGCATATTTATAAGTGCTGAATGCAGAATTCTAAGCCCATTGTGTTGACACCTGCCCTCCTGTTGTTAGCCAAAGGCTTCAATGTCCTCCCTCTTGCTGAGTGCCAATCAACACGTCCCAGCTGCTCGGGCCATGACATGAGGCAATCCTTGACAGCTGTCTTCCTCACATCCCACATGGCTGCGAGACAATAGTTTGACCCTGTAAAAATTTGTTTCTTGTATTTGTTTTAATAAAATGCTGATTGGTCAGTAGCTAGGCAGGAAGTATGGGTGGGGTGACCAAGCAGGAAGTAGAGGTGGGACAATGAGCCTAGGAGAATTCTGGGAAGAAGAAAGCTCAGTCTACAGTCATCACCCAGACACAGAAGGTGCCAAGATGTGACTGCCTCGTCCAAAAAGGTACCAAGCCACATGGTGAACACTGACAAGAATTATGAGCTAATATAAGTTATAAGAGTTAATAAGAAGCCTGCTCTACTATTAATCATACCACTTTATGATTAATATAGACCTCTGTGTGTTTATTTGGGACTAAACGGCTGCAGGACCTGGTGGGACAGAAACTTCAGTCAACACCACATCAACAGATCAAAATGTCTACTGTAGAATTAGACTCCTGCCCAATCTGCCACACAAAACAATTCTAACAGGATGCTTTGATGTCGGGCACATTGGGGACAACACCTCTGGAGGCTCCAGGGCTGTTCATCACTGTCACTGGTCACAGGGTCCCATATGTCTCAGGCTGTCTTCTTGAACTCCTGGTCCTCCTGCCTCTACTTCCCAACTGCCGGAGGACAGGTATGAGCCATCATGCCTGGCTCTAGTACCATCGCACTGTAAAATGTACTTGAAGCTGATGCCTCTGCCCTCCTGTTGCCCACTCCTGCTCTCAACTTGGCCACAGTAAGATTCTAAGAAAGGACGGGCCTCACCCAATAGCATTCCTCCTCAAAACTTTCTCAATTCATTCAAAGTAAAAGTTAATATTTTACTAGGAGCTCAAAAACTTGTGTGTCGTGATCTCTGCCCTCACCCTAAGCTGAATACTTCCCCACTCACAGTCCTACACAGAGCCAGTGCCCTCTTTGCTTCCCCTGCCTCAAATAATGTTGCCCCAGGATTCTTTCTTAGGTATTTACTCAATGGCACAGCCTGTGGAAAGCTCTAGAACCTGCCTTCTTCCTAGGACTTTGCTACTTCACATTCTCTTGCTGGCACACACCACCACGAGAGGCTGTGAGGATAGACATCACCCTCAAAGATGCTTTTCTACATCCCATGACTTAGTGTGATGTGGCCCCACCGGGAGAGGAGGAGGGTCCAGAAAGCAGGAGGCAGAAGCAGAACTGTCCATTACTCTCCCAGTACTGCTGCGCTTTCTGACTACACTCGGCTCTCGGGTGTCACAGCACAGTTAAGATGAATGTTTACAGAAGAAGTTTGTTTGTTTTATTTTAATAAGCATTTTGAGCCATTAACATCACAACAGGATCACAACAGGGATCCAGGAAGACAGCTTAGAGGGTAAGGCCACTCACTGCGTGGCTCACACCCTGAGTTCAGTCCCAAGAACCCTTAACGTGGAAGGAGAAAGCTGACTTCTCTGACCTCCGCATAAGAACATGCTGTGATGTGCACATGCACACACACACACACACACACTAAATGTTAAAAAAATAATTATAAATGGTCTAAGGCCATAGTTTAGTAGTAGAGTATTTGCCTAGCATGTACAAGACCCTGGGTTCAATCCCCAACAACGTGGGGGAAAAAAAAAAACGACAAGTGTCCAGTGTGGAATAAATAACCTTTCATGCTACTACGAATCACAGGCATATCCTCCCTAGGCTCTTCAAAACCCTAATACCCCCCAAACTGCAAGCATTCTTGTGCTATGTAGAGAGTTCAGATTGGGAGCATAAACAGCACCCCAAGTAAGATTTGCAGAATCCTCTGGTTATGACAGGAACTCTGGGCCCCGAGAGTGCTGTGGGTGTGAAGAAAGGGGCCTTGGAGAAGTGGTTAAGACATAAGGACTGCACCCTGTCGGGGTGGGGGTGGGGAGGTAAATTAAGCCAGCCGCACAACCTGAGCAGGCCAGGAAAACACTTAAAATGGATCTGTTTTCATCAAGACTCCAAAGTGAAGCTAATCTGAACCTACCCAAAACCACTGGGAAGGACACTCATTGTCAGGAACTCCCCAAGCCCACTGGGGTAGGACATCAGTTGTTGGGACCTCACCAAACCCACTGGGAAAGGACACCCATTGTTGAGACTTCCCCAATCCCACTGGGGTAGGACATCAGTTGTTGGGACCTCACCAAACCCACTGGGAAAGAACACCCATTGTTGGGACTGCCCAGAACCCACTGAGGAAGGACACCCATTGTCGGGACTGCCCAGAACCCACTGGGGAAGGACACACATACGGACAAATCTGAGGTAGGATACAATCCTTGGCACAATCCCTTCCCCAGGACAGACACCCTTGTAAGAAAATAGGGAGCTTGGGTTTCAGTGACTGACAAACAGGCAGAGAAACAGGTGCTTCCCATAGAAGAAAAGATCTCCATAGGATAAGACACATGGCAAGGTCTTTACTGCAGTCCAGAGACACTCTGCACAGAATGAGTTCTGAATACAAACCCCTGTAAGTTCCTGCTTCTTTGGAGTCTTCATCACGGGGGACAGAGGAGAGGACAGGTACCAATGACCTGAGGTGCAGCACCAACAAGTACCACTTTGCCTCACTTCAGTTACCTGTTGGGCAGATACCCCACAAACACAACAACAGGACACCCCCTCACTCCACAGAGAGCCCAGTCTGGGACCACTGAGAGCCAGCCTTGCACACCTCTCCAAGGTCACTGAGATGCTCTCTAAATATCCCCGCATGCTTTTCAGTCCCTCGCAGCTAAATTGGTTTCAAAGGTCTGCAGGCACCGACAAAATCCTGCCCCAGCTCGTCTCTAACAGTCCGTCTAAAGGTAGAAAGAATATCAACCTTCCAGAACTCTGCGCTCATTCCACAGCCCTGCATGGGAGGCTGGAGAGCCAGGCGTAGAACACAGGTGCAGCTTTCCTTTCGGAAGGCGATGCAAGACCCAGGAGGGCTGCCCCTCCCAGGGCGAGGGCCTAGAGAACAGGAGCCCAGATACTTACTTCTCCAGGGGCAGTCTGGGCCAAGGCTCCGTGGTCACAGATGTCATCATAGAACCTTCAACCAGCAACTGATGGAAGCAGATACAGAGATCTATAGCAAAGCACTGGGCCGAGCTACTGGAGACCAGTCCAAGAAAGGCAGGAGCGATAATACAAGCCAAGGGGTCAAGACCATGATGGGGAAACCCACAGAAACAGCTGACCTGAGCTAGTGGGAGCTCACTGACTCTGGACTGATAGCAGGGGAACCTGCATAGGACCAAACAAGGACCACTGAATGTGGGGGACAGTTGTGAGGCTTGGGCAGTCTGTGGGGCCACTGGCAGTGGGACCAGGATTTATCCCTAGGGCTTGAACTGGAGTCTAGGAGCACATTCTCTTTGGGGGGCGGGATTCCTTGTTCAGCCAAGATAAAGGGGGAAGGCCTTGGTCTTGCCTCGAAGTGAAGTGTCAGACTTTATAGACTTTATTCACTCCCCATGAGAAGCGTTACTCTGTCTGAGGAGTGAATGGGGGAGAGGGTGGGGCAGGAGGAGGGGAGGGATAGCTCTGTAAAAAGAGAAAAGATTGTATTAAAAATTCTTAGTAATAAAAATAAAAGATTGAGGAAGGCATAGGCTGTGACCAGTGGGCATTCTTTATGGGGAGGGATGAACTGGGATTTCTGGGATGGCGCATTCTCACAGGAGCTGAACTTTTTTTGCATGCACTGGAAAGAACGTGCTGAGCTTCAAATTTGCTGCAAAGGGAAAATGTCCCCCATTAAAACTCCAGCAACGTGTTGTTTGTCTTAACAGTTGGCTTCATGTCACTGAGAATCAATTGACAAGAGCACCTCGGTGAGAGGTTGTCTAGATCAGGTTGCCCTGTGCACATGTTTTGGAGAGGAGGTGGTCTCGACTGATGGTTGAAGTAGGAAGACCCAGCCCATTGTGAGCGGCACCCTTCCCCTGAGCAGTAAGCCCTGAATAGTGCAACACAGGAGGCAGCTAGCTGATTTCAAACAAGTGTGGGTGCGTTCTTTTCTCTCTGCTCTTGGCTCTGGATATAATATGACTAGCTACTTGGGTTCTTGCTTTGACTTTCTCAAAATTATGCACTGTGACCTAGAATTTGAAGCCAAATGAACCTTTTTCATCCACTCAATTGACTTGGCCAGGTTGTTTGATGAGCGCAACAGAAATGCAGCTAGCAGGACGAGGTGTCATGCAGGAAGAACAATGGTGCAGGAGCAGACCAAGAAGTCTTGGAAGAGAACAAGGGTTTCAGTTGTCTCTACACAAGCTAATAAAGTGTAGGTGGTAAGCCGAGTGGAAAAAGTGTTTAGCGCTTTGTCAGACAAAGGTGCCTCGCAGCGAGAAGAAGTCGGTAATGGGAGTTAACCCGGCCCAAGGAAACACTAGCTGGCAGATACTGAGCCGTCTGTATGTGATAGACGGGCACACGTGTTCAATGCATTTCAAAAGGAGTCTCACTGGCCAGGTCTTTAATCCAAACTACTTGGACATGAGATCAAGAATCAAAGGTTCAAGGCTATGGGGACTGAAAATTAGGTAGACTCCGCCTACCTAATTTTCTATCCAATAAAATGGGCCAAGGCAGTTTCTTTATTAATAAGAAACTATTCCCACATCAAGGGAATACAACACCCTCTTCTGGCCTCTTCAGGTACCTGTGTGTGTGCATGTGTGCACACACTTAAATAATACTTTATTTTTTTAAGTCAAGGTCTGCCTGGGCTGCAGAGTGAGGCCCTGTTTCAAAGTAAAAACTTTTTATGAAAGGCACCGCAGGAGTTGGGGCAAGGTCTGTAGGTCCATTGGTAGAGTGCTCACTGGAATGCCTGAAGCCTTGGGTTCAAGCCCTAGCACCACATAAGCTGGGTATGGCAATGAACACCTGTAATTCCATCATTTGGGCTGGGGAGGACCATCCTTAGCTACAGAGAAATTCAAGGGTAGCCTGTGTTGTTGGCTGTTTTTGCTCTTTGCTCTTTGGGGGGGGGCCCACCCAGCTCCCAAATAAAACACGTGGAGTCTTATTTTCACTTATGAATACCCAGCCTTAGCTTAGCTTGTTTCTAGCCAGTTTTTCTTTTTTTTTTTTTAAATATTTATTTATTTATTATGTATACAATATTCTGTCTGTGTGTATGCCTGCAGGCCAGAGAGGGCACCAGACCCCATTACAGATGGTTGTGAACCACCATGTGGTTGCTGGGAATTGAACTCAGGACCTTTGGAAGAGCAGGCAATGCTCTTAACCTCTGAGCCATCTCTCCAGCCCCTAGCCAGTTTTTCTTAACTTAAATTATCCCATCTATCTTTTGCCTCTGGACCTTTTCCTTTTCTTACTTCTGTATATCTTACTTTCACTCTTACTCTGAGGTCGGCTGTGTGACTGGGTGGCTAGCCCGGGAGTCCTCCTCCTTCTCTTGCTCCTAGATCCCCTCCTTTCTCTCTTTTTTTTCCCCTTCTATTTATTCTCTCTGCCTGCCAGCCCCGCCTATTCTTTCTCCTGCCTGGCTATTGGCTGTTCAGCTCTTTAGTAGACCAATCAGATGTTCTAGGCAGGCAAAGTAACACGGCTTCACAGAGTTAAGCAAATGCAACATAAAAGAATGCAATACATCTTTAATGGTCTACAACAAGCCTGGGTTACATAAAACCCTGTCTCAAAAAGCGGTTGAGCTATATAGCCCAGGGATTCAATGCCCTCCCAGGTATGCCTCACAGAGGTTCAATACCTCAGAAACGTATCACCATTGCCATCTTTCATATGGGCCTGAGGGAGGAGTCAGGATGTCAGGGCTTTGCTGTCTTAGTTTTAAGCACCGCCTCTCTAACTCAGGAGAAGCAGAAAACAGCGGGTAAGGATGCAATACATCCTTTGGGCTAGAGCTGAATCATGATGAGATCATTTCTGCTGGGGGAAAAATGAGGGAGAAAAGTGGAATTCTTATGAAATGGGCATTCTGGCGAGACTTCAGACACACTGGTGCAGCACAACTCATAGGACCAGCTGACTCAGAGCCAAATGTTGTCATGGCTAGCCAGCTTAGCTGTTGGGAAAGCTGTTCTCCAGCGACCTGTTCCTGTTGGAGAAGCAGAGGTTGGGAGTGGCCGCCTCTCGCTTCTCCTCCTGACCCAAGGAAGCAGAAGAATCCCACAGAAGGCACGGGAACCGTACACTTCGTAGGCAAAGGGCCTTGCTTTCAAAGCTCAGGCAGGGTAGTCAGAGGCAAAAGAGTCTGGGAATTAGGAACGAGTGAGGTGAGCTGAGTCTCAGCCCACGCCAAAATCCAGCATGATAGCTCTCCACAGCAAATCGTGAAGCCGGATGAAAACCACGGAGTCAGATCTGTTTTGTTGGGGTAGAAGTGACTGATATCGAAGGTGGAATTCTGGGGCTCCCCTTCTTCAGCTGCAGCCTTTCTTGGCTACACTCTCCTGTGCCCCCTGATACCCCAGAAAGCCAGATGTGTTGGCAGTTGGGATCTATAATGAGTCTTGTCACCAGACACAGCAGTGAGGCTGCGTCTGTCCATTCCGCCTGCAGCAATGTCCCTGGATTCCTCCTCTGCCTGCTTAGTGGACAGCCCGAGGCTCTTTACTTTTCTGCAGCCGGAAGCTCTGCTTGATCTCTTAGCGGCACTGTTTCCTCTGAATGTGTGAGATAACTTGCCTGTCATACCTAGTGTTTATTTCCTGTCTCCCTGCTCCAAGCTAACTCCCACAAAGTGGCATCAATGCGCAACTGTTTTGTCTATGCCTGCATCCCACAAGTCAAAGTCATGTAGGTGCTCAAAGCATTTGCTGAATAAATTAAGAAATTTGACCATTAGCTAATTAGCAATTAACCAGTCACTAATGGGCTAGATTGGTAGTCTGGTTTCACATGTTACTATTAATAACACATCTAGTTTTTTACATAGGTCCTGGGGATGCAAACTCAGGTCTTCAGGCTTACACAGAATGCACGTTATCTTGGACCATCTTCTCAGATCCTCTGCTTCTCATATCTATCTGGACCTCAGTGTGGAGCAAATAAACAACCTGATTAAAGGTATAAAATAATTGAATATTTTAATGGAGTTTAAGATTCAGAAAAAAGGCATAAATATATATCTTCATTCTTTTCAACTCAAAGGGTGAAAAATCACACAGGAAACCAGGTTTTCAAAGTAAAGAGGTCAAGCAAGTTGTGCCCTGGGCACTCCCGCCAGCTCAGGCTGGCGAGGCCTCACCCTGAGAGAGCATGCCCATGGTTAGGCTAGAAGCGCACACACAGTTCCACGATGTGTTTTTCCTAATGGTAATGCATTCATTTTTCAATTAAAGCATCAGTAAAACATTTTTAAAGCTTAAAAAAAATCAGGAACTCCTGTAGCCCACGGTTATTCTAATTTGTTTATGGCCAATTTGTGCATGTGTTTTATATAGTTATAGCCATGGTAACACAAAATTTTATGGCAGGACTTTTTAGCATTAGGGTAAAAATGTTTTGTTACTATGTATCTCATATGTTTCATTTTTATTTTATTTTCTTATTTTTTTAATTTGCAACTTTGGAGGTTCTCTTTCTTTTAAAAAACTAATCTGTGTGTATGGGTGTTTTGCCTGCCTATATTTCTGTACACTGTGTGTGTGGTGCCCCAGGAGGCTCCCTGGACCAGGAGTTACAGATGGTTGTCACCCACCATGTGGGTGCTGGGAATTGATCGCGGGTCCTACGGGAGAGCAGACAGTGCTCTTAACTACTAATCCAGATCACCAGCCTGTTACATCCCATCTTTAAGTAACAACATGTTATCTATCACATTGAGTAAATATCTCATATTTAATCATCCTTCAACCACCAGACTGAGTTTGTTGTCAAATATTTACTGAAAATTTCTATAGTGACTTTGCTTTTACAGTAACACAGATGTGTTGAAAATAATGTTTCGCAATGGACTAAATATTTTCAGAGATTTTTCTTTTCTTAAAGGCTTGTGCCACCACATCTGACCAATCTATTCTTTTTTTCCTCTTTATTATTTATTTATTTATTACACATACAATATTCTGTCTGTGTATATGCCTGCAGGCCAGAAGAGGACACCAGACCTCATTATAGATGGTTGTGAGCCACCATGCGGTTGCTGGGAATTGAACTCAGGACCTTTGGACGAGCAGACAATGCTCTTAACCTCTGAGCCATCTCTCCAGCCCCCTATTTTCAGAGATTTTAAAACTCTGGCCAGGCTAATAGTCTTATGGTTTTGTTTTTTTAAGGAGACAGATGAAGAACGCAATGTCATACCGGAATTACAAAATCTCAGTCCAAATCTGACATCAAAATCTTACAGCAAATGAACTTCCTAAGGTGCTTTTAAGTTCCCTATCACAAGCCGGGTAGTGGTGGCGCACACCTTTAATGACAGCACTAAGGTGGCAGAGGCAGGCAGATCTCTCTGAGTTCAAGGCCAGCCTGCTCTACAGAGCTAGCTCCAGGACAGTCAGGGCTATTCCTATCATTAGCAATAGAGAACAACCTGAATGGCCTGCCTGCACCAGACCATAGGACGTGATCCTGCTGTGTCTGTTTGGCCTGCATGATATTTATGACTTCTGAAGGATGTTTGAAGGTAGAGAAGATGCCATCAAGCTAGTCAGAGCCCTCCTCTCACCTCATGCACATGCGTGTGCACATATGTGCTTACATACACCTGCACATACACAATTCACAAACAGGAACACATGACACACAGCACAACCACATAAAATTATATACACTCAGCTACACGTACATGCACACATAGACACACAGCTATACATACAACACGCGGCAGAAATGCACAGCTCACACGGGGAACCACATATACATTAACACATAATATATATAAATGCTCATGCGCAAACACACACACACAAGCTTATGCCTTCCTGCCATCTCCTTGACCGGCAGAGGTGTCCGAGTTTGCGTTGCCTCTGTTAATCAAGTGTTAAGAAATGGAGACCCACTGAAGTGGCCCCATGGTACATGCAAAATGGTTAAATTTAGGAGTTAATGCTGTCCACAGCAACAAACAGTTGACTGAAAAAAATTATCATACAGACTTAGATATGTGCATATTTTAAATGTGTAAAAATCATGTTTTTGTTTGTTCTGTTTCAAAAATTATGCCCTTTGAGATTGCCAAAGACAAGAAAAATAAAGTGGGGGAGGGGGGAATGAATTTCATTCTGATTGGATGCAAACCTTCTGGAATAATCCTAAATCTATTAATGAAAGAGATCCTCTGTCTCCCAATATCCAGTAAGCCTTTTCTCAACAACATCCCAGATGTCATTGGGCTTCAAGCCCTGCACATTCTCAGTCCAGCGATCTAGATGCAGACCCATCACCTTCATCCCTTCTCAGCCTTTTGGCTGAGATCGAGTGCAGTCCAATCCTCAATACTAGAGCTGGAGCACAGAGATAGGCCCAGTCCATATCCTCACACTGCAGACGGCAGACCAGTGACTGGGTCGGGGCTTGCTTGCATCCAATCAGAAGGAAATTCCTTTTTAAACCAGAGTGTAAGGTCATCAAAAGTAAGGACTTGGGGCTAGGGAGATAACTCAGTTAATAAAGTGATCAAGAAAAATTCAATTAATAAAGCCATGTAAGCATGAGGGCCTGAGTTCTTCCCATAGAGGAACTCTCATGGGAACCGTGGTCTCAGTATCATCATAATCTCAGTCGCTAGGAAGGTAGAGGTGGGTGAGCCACTAATTAGTGAGCAGGGGTTCACTAATCAATCTACTCTAATTAGTAAGGCTCGTGTCAGAGAAGTGAGAGACCTCGTCTCAGAAAGCAAGTTGGCCAGCAACTGAGGAACAGCATCCCATGACGACCTATTTCCACATGCACAGGTATCCATACAGACATGTATCTATTTGAGCACGTGAGGGCTCTGTCTCTCACACACACTTCCTCCCTAGCATCTTAAGCGGTGCCCGGAACTAAGCAGGTGCTCTATAGATACGACTGAGGGAGGGTCAAAGACCTAAAACAAAGCCGGGAGGTGGCCTGAGAGAAAAACTGGATTTTGATGACACTTGAATGTATCTATGGTTTTGCTTTGAAGTCTAGAATCAGACAACATTCATTCTGTAAAATAGAATGGCGTCCTAATGGGCCCAACAGACTGGTTCTCTGAACAGAAAGTGCTTGAAGGAAGCAGAAACAAACAAACAGAACAAAACCAAAAAGGACATTGGCTGTTTCACAATTACCCTGCTTGTAATGCAGAGAGGGGATGGGAGATGGGAGAGCAGAAGAACTGGTTAGCTAACACCGGGAAATTTCACGCTGTTTCTTTTGTGCGAGGAATAAGACACAAAAAGCATCTTTATTGTTTTGATTTAAATTGGCCTGTTAGGGAGAAATGGCTGCTGTCTTGCCAAGTCAGAGGAGTGGCTCACTTCGCCTTGGTGGCTTGCAGCCTAAGAGTCTCTCTCTCCTTTCTCTTTGTCTAAGTCCCTGGGGCTGTGCAGGGCTTTAAATAGCACCTTCCTCTGCTTTAAGCTCCCTAGTTAGAGGGTGAGCTGCTTCTAGACTTTGACCTCGCGAAAAGGATGTCACCTCAACCAGGAGTCAATTTACTCAGCAGCGAAATACCAGTAGTAGTGGTGGCCTGGCTAAGATGGGATTGGAGGCAGGCGCCACTAACTCTAGCCCACGATCTTGTTTAGGACTCTGCCTTAACTAAATCTATTTCTGGGTCTCTCAGCAAGCAGGTCAAGACACAGCCCTTTGTTTTCTGCACCAGTTTGAGTTTGGATGTCTCATTTGCAAGCCAGCAGTAATAAGAAAGCAGGTCTCAGCCGAGGGATGTTGGCAGGGTCAAGAATCTACGCCAGAAAGGGCTTAAATATTTAATAGGTTCAAAACAAGACCATCATTTCTGTTAAGCCAGAGAACTGTAAACAAAGCTGAGAGTGGAGGTGAATGCCTGAAATTCCAGCCCTGGTGGGAGGGGTGTGAGGGAGGCAGGATTTCAAGGTTGTTCTTGACTGTTAGAGGTCAGTTCAACTTGTCAGGAGGGAGAGAGAGAGAGAGAGAGAGAGAGAGAGAGAGAGAGAGAGAGAGAGAGAGAGAGAGAGAGAGAGAGAGAGAATACAAATTGATAGATAGGAATTTGAAGTATGAAAGAAACAGATTTACTTTTTTGATAACGTATTCAGTTTTGAAAATCCAATGAGTCTTTTCAACAAATGGCATTGGAATAAATGAACATCTAAATTCAAAATCAGAAAAAAAAAGGAAATATCTGGATTCATGTTTCAGAATTATAAAATTGCCCTCAAAATGGATCACAGACCTAAACAAAAAAATATGAATAAAAGCCTCTAAGGTAGCTGAGGAGGAAAATATAGATAACCTTGAACTTGGCAGTGATTCCAGGATGCAACACCAAAATCACCAGAGGAGAAACCTGATCAACCGGATTCCATCTAAATGAGAAACGTGTTCAAAAGACACTGCTAAGGGAATAAAGAGACAAGTATGGGGCAGGGAAGCAGAGACTCGCAGAGCAGTTTCCCCTCCCTCCTTTCCTCCAATTCTCTCCTCCCACCTCTCATCTACACCTCTCCCTCCTTCATCTACTCCTCCATTCTGACAGGGGCAGGCTTCCTATGGGAGTCAACAAAGCCTGACCCATTGAGTTGAAGCAGAACCAAGCTCCTCTCCCTCACCAAGGCTGGACGAGGCAACCCAGCAAGAACACTTCAATTATACACTAAGAAAACAAACAATCAAATAAAAAACAGGCAAAAGGTCTAAAGATAAACCCGAGCAAGGAAGATACACAGATGTCAGATGAGCACGTGGGATGATGCTCAGCATCCGATGTTGCCAGGGAACTGCAGATTACACAACGACACACTTCTGCACACCTAACTCTCCAAAATAGAAAACACTGGGGGCTGGAGATGGCTCACTGCTGGAAAGCACATGCCACCAAACCCGATGGCCTGAGACCACGTGGTGGAAGGAGAGAACTGACTCCTACAAGTTGTCCTTTGAGTTTCACGCGTGCATTGTGGCGTGCACCCCTCCCCCTTCCTTAGAGTCAGTAAGAGTGAGACTGTATACAGAAAACACCAGTGACAGTGGGTGCTGACCATGTTCCCACTGCAGAGCAATTGGAACCCCTCTCTACTGGAAAGTTTAGGCAGCCATTTAACAAAACTATAGATTGTCTTACCACACACTATCACAGTCTCTCTCCGTGGTGTTTATCCCAAGAAGCCCAAAAGATTTGTCCACACAGCAACTTGTATGGAAAAATTCACAGAAGGTTTATCCATAATTGTGAAAACCTTGAAAGCAAGTAGGTTGTGCTCCAGTAGGTGCAGTAACAAAGTTTAGTATAGCAAGGTAGGAAGAAACGAGCATTTGGTCCACAGCAAGATGAGGAAGAAGCTTGAGTTCATGTTGCTGAATTAAAAAAGAAGAAAAGAAAAACAATCTGGAAAAGGGCTGTATCCTCCAGAAAACAGGAGACAGTAAGCTGAATAGTGACTGCCTGGGGCGTCAGGAGGGAGGAAGAGAAGGAGACGGAGCACCAATTTTTAGGGCAGTGGAGCTTCTGTTAGTCTCAGTAGCTGTGGAGCCTGTCCTGGAACTTGCTCTGTAGACCAGGCTAGCCTTGAACTCACAGAGATCTGCCTGCCTCTGCCTCCCAAGTACTGGGATTAAAGGCGTGCACCACCACTGCTGGCTGGAACTTCTTTCTGATGTAGTACATGCCACACATCAGCTTGTTAAAACAGCTAGCACTACGACATAGAGGGAATCTTAGCGTAAGCCATACAGACACAGGTCAGCATCAGCGTAACAAAGTCAGCAAGGCAATGGTCCTCTGGCATGGGCTATAGGGCTCTTAACCACAGACGTTTGCGCTAAGTGTCACACACTAAACAGGGTGTTAAGGCTAATAGAGGAGACGCTGTTACTCAGGGAAGGAGGTGTATTTTAAAACTATTTGCTACATAATTTTCCTAGTAATTCTAAAACTGTTCTCCAAAACTATGAAAACTAAAAATAAATAAAAACAAAATAAAAAAGTTATGTAGACTGCGTGTACCCAGAAATGCCACATCTAGTATTTTATTCTGTAGTTATACATATTCCAATCACAGATTTATTTCAAAGAGTCATGTGGTGTTACCGGGAATGGCAAAAGCCTAGACAGCTACATGTACATTAAGAAAGAGTCGGTGGAATAAATGATTCTTTTACCTGAGCTGCTATGACATCATTAAAAAGGAGCAGCCATGTGTGTACATTAGAAACAGGTTTATGTGTACACTAGAAGGGACCACATGTGTACACTAGAAACAGGTTCGTGTGTACACTAGAAGGGGCCACGTGTGTACACTAGAAGCAGCCACGTGTGTACACTAGAAGTGGCCATGTGTGTATACTAGAAGGGGCCACGTGTGTGCACTAGAAACAGGCATGTGTGTACACTAGAAGTGGCCATGTGTGTACACTAGAAGCGGCCCCATGAGCAAAGAACTGCTGTCTTCTTTGCTTATGAATCAAGCCTAAGTAACAAGAGTTACAACTAGGTCTTCAGTCACTATGGATTAAATAAATGAATATGGAATGATTGATTCATCTTAAAAACAAACTTAAAAATGTGCATATAGTTTTCCATTTAGATTTTAAAATATAAGTATGTGCATGAATGTATAGATGTATATTTCACATCAAAAGGGTCTTTAACATTTTGGTGGCCATGCAGGGCATGGTGGCTCATGCCTGTAATTCCAGCAGTCAGGAAGCTAAGGTAGGAGAGTGACGCGGGATCGCCATAATCGAAGGCCAGCCTATGCTACAGACTGAGACTATACCTAAACAAACAAAGAGAACATATCATAAAACGACCAATGAAGAACTAAAGAATGCTGCAAACGTGGGCAGCTGACAAAAAACAGAGAGAAATGACCGATGCTCACACTAAGAGATCTCTGTGAGTTTTGTTTTTTTAATTTAATTTTATTATTTCTTAAGGTTATTTATTTATTATGTATTCAGTGCTCTGTCTGCATGTATCCCTGCAGGCTGGGGAAATGGCTCGTGACACAGATGGTTATGAGCCACCATGTGGTTGCTAGGAATTGAACTCAGGACCTTTGGAAGAGCAGGCAGTGCTCTTAACCACTGAGCCATCTCTCCAGCCCCTCTCTGTGAGTTTTGAGGCCAGGCTGGTCTACAGAGTGAGTTCCAGGACAGTCAGGAATACATAGAGAAACTCTGCCTCGAAAACCAAAAAACAAACAAAAAACTGTACTTCTAGCACAGAAGAAAACACAACAGAATGTTCTTGGTAACCTGGGTAAGGGCAAGATAGGCAAATGTCTTCAAAAGAGGACACAGAAAGCAACGAAAAAAAGGTGAATACATTTAAAACTTCACAATTAAAAATATATCTTTAAAACATTTCCAATAATAACAAAGTGTTCCTCAATACCCCGTGCTTCCGGGAGAGAAGCTGCTCAGAAGGAAGAGTAGACACATGTGCTCTGTTTGTAGAAACATAAACACATATCCCCTTCCTGGACACCATTCCGTCTTCAGTCACTTTTATAAATATCCAGCAAGGTAAGATACTGCCTGTTATATTTAACTAAGCATGATGCAAATCAGTGCAGATGGCACAGATATGGGGAATGGTACTCATAGACAGAGTGAGCAAAGTTTGCTGCGTAGACTCAGTGAACCACAGTGCAGACACTTTTCATCACTGAGCTCTGAGTTCAGGGCTTGGAATCAAGAGAAAAAAAAGGGGACTTCTTGTTTGCCACGACCAACAGGACAGTGAGGCATCCTCCTTAACCCAGACACACCTCAGACCAGGACTCAGTTTTAAGTGAAGGAAGCCTGGCCTTCACTGGGGTTTTCTTACTGATTGTATTTCAGTTCCATGTATTCTGGCTTCCTGGTGGGTACCTCCAGCCAGTGACTAGGAGCCTGTGTTAATAACCCCAGTCATGATACGTACATGAATGACCAGACTTACTATGGAGCTAAGACACTGGCATTTGCAGGGAGGGCCCCATAGAACAGAAAAGACCCAGGAAGACGGCCACTATTGCTCCCATTGGATGGTGATGAAGGCAATGCAGTGAGTCGGGGGAGGGGGGGAGGTAAAGTCTGTTCAATAGATAAAGAAGGGAGGGGAGGAAGAGGGAGGGGAGGAGGAGGGAGAGAAGGAAAGACGAAAAGGAGGGAGAGAGGGAGGAGGATAGAAAGGAGAAACAAAAAGGGGAAAGCTTGTTTATTTATAGAAAAAGGGAAAATCATCCTTTACCACATACCATATACAAAACTCAATTCAAGATAAATAATAAACTTAGTATAAATTAAAAGTGTACTTCTGCCAGGCAGTGGTGGTGCACGCCTTTGATCCCAGTGCTGAGGAGGCAGAGGCAGGTGGAGTTCTGGGAGCTCTAGGTCAGCCCGGTCTGCAGAGGGAGTTACAGGACAGGCTCCAAAGCTACACAGAGAAACCCTGTCTTGAAAAATTTTAACAAAAAACTGTACTTCTAAGCCAGGTCTGGCGCACGCCTTTAATCCTAGCACTCTGGAGGCAGAGGGACGCAGGTGGATCTCTGTGAGTTTTGAGGCCAGCCTGGTCTACAGAGTGAGTTCCAGGACAGCCAGGGCTACATAGAGAAACTCTGCCTCGAAAATCAAAAAACTGTACTTCTAGCGCAGAAGAAAACACAACAGAATGTTCTTGGTAACCTGGGTAAGGGCAAGACAGGTAAATGTCTTCAAAAGAGGACACAGAAAGCAACGAACAAAAGGTGAATACATTTAAAACGTCACAATTAAAAATATATCATTAGAACATTTCCAAATATATCCGTAGATTAGCCACCGGAGGAGGAAATCTCTGTGTCTGTGAGAGGAGTTTGCCTGGGACACTAACAGTTCCCACCGCGCCGCACAACAGCCCAAACAGTGAACGTGGAGACGATATGTTCTACTCAAACTTCAAACATAACAGAAGAATCGTTTAATGATTTTTGAAAGGTAACATTCATTGGCATATAAGGTTGTCCGTTAAAAGGAAAATCATACAAAAATCAATATCTCTTTTCCTCTATTAACCATATCCTAATTTTAGACAACCAAGTTTGGATAATTACAAGTTACTAAAAATCACACAAAAAACCTGAGCTACTTGTAATTATTATGTTTATTTCACAACTTTAAAAAATATAAACCATTAGGTATCTTGAAAAACATACACAAAATAATCATTTGGCATTTACGATAATAAAAAGTAAACTAAAATGGAATAAACAACACAAGACAAAATGACCTCTGCCGTGCTGGAGAGATGGTCCCGTGGTTAAGAGCACTGGCTGCTCTTCCAGAGGTCCTGAGCTCAATTTCCAGCAACCATATGGTGGCTCACAACCACCTGTAATGAGATCTGGAGCCCTCTTCTGGTGTGCAGGCAGACATAGAGGCAGAATACTATTTACATAAGAAACAAATAAATTTTTGAAAAAAAAAAATGACCTCTGTCAGGAACATGGACTGGGGTCATGGGATGTGGTGGATCAGCCCTGCCATTTTTTCCCATGATCACGTGTCACTAAAACCTATTCCATTTGGTACAAGAAGACATGCAATAGGTAGATAATAACATTTTCAATTTAGTTTCCAACATACTAATTTTCTTTTTCCTCAAGGAGACAAACTCAATGCAAGAAGAGCAGTGAAACCCATGGTCTGTGGAGCACACGAGCAGCTACCTCCTCCCCTTCTGACTCTAAAACACACACACGGGGGAATGGGACGAACAGTGCACACAAAAGCCACCATCTCCATGTGGCTGTCTCGGGTGGGACGAAATAAAATGTAAGCCCCGCCAGCCATATTTCAGTGTGCACTAGACACATGTAACTAGCGGTTGCCGCCTTGGGCACCACAGATATAGAACAGTTCCACATCACAGAGAGTTCTTTTGCACAGCGCTGGGTGTGGGAAGTGTTTCTTCTCCCTCTGCTGGCCAGTACGTAGGCTGTGAGTAGAAGCAGCTCCAGTGGCGATCTCCCAGGATATTCCTGGATTGACAGTGGAGTTGCAGGAAGAGAGGTAGCATTTCTGAGCACAGAGTGCCTTCCTCCATGTATGAAAGGGATGGCCTTTGTGGGAATCAAACACAAAAACTTGGTTACCACCAAAATTTAACTAACAGGGATATGATGAAGGGGACCAAAAGGGAGCAAAAGGAAACAACCTATACTGATGCCACGACAAAGCTTCAAGAAGAGGCCATGAAGACCCGCCACCTACACACACATCCTCCCCCCCTCCCCCCACAAATGTGCAGGCTCCAGGATACTTGATTAGAAAATCCTGGTGCAGGGAAAGTCAGCTGTCCAGAGAGGAAACCAGTCCTGACAAACATTTCCCGAGAACTAAGAAGACATCTTCACTCTGTTCAGCCACACCCCCTCAAGGTGACAGGGAATCACAAGTTTCATCTTTCTTGAACTATACTATGTTCCAGAGCATAGACTTCTGGTTGTCCACCCAACATCTACCTGCATTGTTTTTATCTAGAGAGCTCAGATTTTGGTTGAAGACAACAACTCTATCGTTAAAGAACCCTACAAAGGACAATGGCCAGCAACATAGTTCTAGTCAATGAGAAAGGGTCTGTCCATGGAGAAGCTCTTTAGAAAGAAGTGAATTCAGACTGTTTTTCCTTTCAGCTTTCTCCTCCCTGCGAGGAGCCATGGAAACCATATCAGAATCTGGGGGGGGGGGACACAAAACGGCCTATGGGGCCCAAAAATGGGAGCCTATTTCCACCTTGTCTGAAGGTCAAAGAGTTTCCCTTTGCTCAAAGTTGTTGCCATTCTACCCTGAGGAAAGGTCAGAGTTGAAACTTCTGTTCCTTTAAGTTTATTGTCTGTTTCCACCTCAAACAAAGGTCCCACCTAGATTTAGACCAGAGAGTTCTGCTCTGTCAACAGGTGTGGCTAATATCCAGACCTTGTATTTCAGGACTAGAGAAGTAGATGTGTTTCTACCCCTAACAAAAGTCTAAGGATCTAACTAAGTTCCTACTTCCTTAAGGAGATAACAATGGGTTCCACCCAGGGAGGGATCACTGGACCGCCCTCCTGGTACTATCCTGTGTTTTCTGTTTTATTATTTTCACTCATGTCTTTGTTCTCTTTACTATTTTTCTAACCCATGCCCCTACCCTGGTAAGTGATATTTTTGTGGAAGCTGGTCTCTGACAAATGGCATCACTACATGGGGTGACAGGTGAACCCTGGAAAATGGTGGCCAACGTGGGGCAACAGACGCCCCACAAATTCCAATGCTCTTATTGTTTTAATTGCAGATTCAGCTTAGGTAGGCACAAATATCACAGGCTAGCCGAAAACGTTACTTTGAAAGTACAGAACCCTGCAGTTACTGTCTACATCCTGCGTCAGTATAACTAGAATTCTAAAAGTCTCTAAATCGTGATGTAGGGGGAGGGGGGGATTTCCAACTATCCTTAAATGGCTTACCCATTCACAATGCTCAAAATTCTCGTTTATAATTGAATTCCAGTGCACTTGGTCTGAAACTAGACAGAATTGGAAACATAGAACGCTGCATTAAAAATAGGGTGTCGCATGTTTTTTGCATACCTTGTTCCAAGTTTCCACCTCTGCAATGAACCAAAAACAAATCCTTTCCTCCCAGAAGCCCATGCACAGGGTGAACGCTGGAGAAATCCCCCATGCTACACGTGGGACTGCAGCAGATGGCATCGGGCCCACAGCCGCACCTGGCCTTGCAATTGAAGTAGAGGCATGGGGAACCCACTTTATGAGACATTTTAGATTTTCCAAAGTGGGAATGTGGTAGCATTCTCATTCAACTTAAAATGATCTTCTCTAGTCGGAACTGCACAACCATTGCAATCACAAGTTTCGACATCAGCAAACAACCAAAATTGCCCTCGTAAGATGTGAAGTCATTTTAAACAACTAAACTTTAGACCTAATTATCAAATAGCAACATTTGAAATAAAACATTAATAATGCATCTAGTCTTATGACCCATAATGAAAGAAATTTGCCTTCTAGCCTTCGTGTTGCCCTTGTGTTGAAAACAAAACAATAATATTGTATAATAAAATTAGGTTTACAAAATGAGCAGTTATTTTAAGTGTTCCTGACTTAAATGTTTTAGTGCTAATTCATATTTACCTTATCTTTCAAAGTATTATCGACCAGGCATGGAGGTACAGCCTCATCAGGGGGATGAACCAGGCACCTGGTGTGTTCCAGGGCATTCTGGACTCTATAGTGAGGCCCTATCTTATTCATACATATATCAGAATTCAGGGCTATTAGAACTAAGGTGGGGTCAATGAATTGAGTAATCCATATATACAGGAGGATTGTGGATGCCAATACATTAGATCTAGCTCAAATGTAGTTTTTTGAGCCAAGCTTAGCGGCACACTCCTGTAATACCAGAGCTGGGAGGCAGAGGCAGAATGACAAATTCAAGGTCAATCTGGCCCCCAAAACAAGTCCAGGCTAACTCGGGCTACACAGCAAGCCCAGGCTAACTCAGGCTACACAGCAAGCCCAGGCTAACTCAGGCTACACAGCAAGTCCAGGCTAACTCAGGCTACACAGCAAGCCCATAACTCAGGCTACACAGCAAGTCCAGGCTAACTCAGGCTACACAGCAAGCCCAGGCTATATATCGAGACTCTGTGTCCGGAGAACAAATAAACAAAAAGCATCTCTGCTGTGGAGGATCAGTTTGGGGCTGGGTCTTGGAAAATGGTGATTGGATTAAAAAAAATAGAAAAGGCAATTCATCCACAGTTGTGGAATTATCAAAGGTGGAATTACTAACCAGAGGGCAGGGCAAAGATGTCACCAACACATTCTGAGGGCAGATGTGAGGAATCTTAATTCCTCTGTTCTAGAAATAAGTTCCAGGGCCGGGCGGTGGTGGCGCACGCCTTTAATCCCAGCACTTGGGAGGCAGAGGCAGGAGGATCTCAGTGAGTTCGAGACCAGCCTGGTCTACAAGAGCTAGTTCCAGGACAGGCTCCAAAACCACAGAGAAACCCTGTCTCGAAAAACCAAAAAAAAAAAAAAAAAAAAAAAAAAGTTCCAGGTAAAAGTCAGGTGAGAAGAATAAATATCCCGAGTGGGGCTACATAAATGAGAACATAGTAACTGACAAATTAGTGCAGCGGTGATAGAATTGCCCTGTGGAAAGGCAGCCACTCCTGTAAAACTACAGAGATCAGCCTAATACAGAGATGCCCAAGTTTTCTGTCCTCTCCAGTCAGTGAAAGGTTGGGGTGAATTACACTCTTGGACCCCAGGAGCCCGGGACTACCGGGAGGATGAAAAGATTACAAAGTCAAGAAGCCAAGCTGGTGGTTAAAAGTAATTTATATCCTGATTATTTACAAAGTATGAAATGATTATTTTCTGCCCTTATAAACAAATACAATTGCTCATTAGTCACTCCCTCATTCATTGTCCATGTTCATAATAACCATGCAGCCTTGTAACGAAACATCACTGCGTAGAGATGAGCTAATTAGAGGACTATTGTTCAAATCACAATGCAGATTCATGGCTACTGAGTTTGCAATTCAGACTGGAAACCGAAATCAAGCCTCACTACATCTTTGATAAAGATGTGACAAGGAGATAAGAATTTACCGGAGAAATAATAGCTAAAACAAACCATTGTCTTCATTTAAGATTAGCTTTATTATGTCAGAATGACTTAGAATATGTCTATTGTCTCCAACCAAAATCGTTTCTGGTAGTTACCCCCCCTAGACGGGACTATTTTCACTTTCGTTTAAATTACCAACCATTTCCCTTCTGTGTAGTTTCTGTATGATCAGCCTTGGCAAAACATGATGTTGTGGGGTTTAACTCTCCATAGACTGTGTGTGTGTGTGTGTGTAAAATTAGTGTTTCCATGGCATAGTGTGTCCCAAACTTTCCCTACTGAAGACAAATTATATTTGCACCTTCATTCTATTTTCAAAAACGGCGGGGGGGGGGGGTGGCTAGTAAATTTGCAAATGCTCCTGGCCTCTTTTTCTAATTCCCACAAGCCCCATCATTCCCACGGTTCCCACAAGACATCACCTTGAGTTCTTGATTCTGGAGGAAGCTCTCTGATTCAGAGAAGAAACCCTCAATTTCCAGGTTCCTGCCTCTTGCATCCTGACCCTTCTCTTTGATAGGCCCTGGATCTGGAGACACCCAGCCTGAGTGAGAGGCCCCAACATACCTTTCTCGAGAAGATTTCCACCAGCCACTGTCCAACTTTGCAGGGCTGTGATCGGAGTCAAGGGTACCAGCCTGGGTTCGGATGATGTAGATCTAAGAAAAGCGTTGGATATGATGAATGAAACGATCTCTCAAACTAACGTTGTCTGACCTTGTTTAGGGAGCACAGGTGGGTTTTACTCCTGATGGTCAGCCTTTTCCAAGAGGTCTGATAAATTAACCACGGGCAGGCCTCTCCTTTCACACAGCTCTTTCTGCTAACCCGACCCTCTGCAAAGCAGCCCCTTTTGCCGGCCCTCCAGGCCGCGTCCAAAGGTCATTTCCCAGCGAATCATTCTCATATTTACCCTCTGATGTCCCAGGGTCTAAACCCACCTTTGACTACCCCGAAGGTTAGACTAGGAGTAACAATCAAAAGTAGAAGGAAACCTCCCACCCCCAACAGGTCCCTGAATCATTTCTCCCGTGCACATTGGAACGCCCCTCAAAGCAAAGCTCACACCCTTCAGACATGTAGATAATTAATTTTGTTGGAAGTGGCTGAGCTGAGTTGACTGAATACTAGACTTTTGCACAAATGCAGTTGGTCTGCAAAGAAGAGTTCGCAGGTGTGCATACCATTCTCGCCCCCAAACTGACCTCCAACCCCTAGTCTCCCCTCATGGCATCAGGCTTGCTCTAGAAGAACTCTGCTCCTTGGCCAGACTCTTGTCGCTGCGATCCCCTGCCCTGGAGCGGGTCCGGAGACCCGGGAGGAGCAAAGAGTGTGTCCCCCTGCCGCCACTCCCGAGGGGTGTACCTGAATCCCCGCGGAGCTGAGACCAGCTCAGCGCTGGGTTACACTGCTTGCTCGTTATTGAAACCCCACGGTTCCCGGTGCAGTGACAGGCGCCCGGGCTGCAGCGTCCCGGCTGTGTTGGCCACCGAGTTCTTCAGCTGCTTGATGACCACGAAGAGCAGGAGGAACAGGAGGAAGAGCAGGAAGAAGAAGAGCGCCAGGTAGAGCAGCAGATTCAGCTCCCACTCCATGCTGGGCACCGCCCGGGCGCTGTGCGCTGCGTTTCGCCTGGAAGGGCTGCGCGCGCTCGCCCCCGGGTCCCCAGCTCAGCTGCGGTTCGCCTGGCCTCCGCGGCTCCCCAGGAGCGCCTGGACCCTTGGACCAGATCTACGAGCGCCGCGGATCTTCTTCTGCGTGGAGATAGGCGCTAGCTAGCTTCTCCAGAGCGTACTTCAGCGGGTGGAGACAGGAGAAACCTCCCAGTATCCCCGGGTGCCTGCAGGTGGCTTCCTGCAGGTGTCCTTAAGACTCCCATTGGGAACAGCTATTGGAACTACTGTTCCCTCCCTTTGTAATTAATGTCCCTGGTAATGTGTACCACTTGCACTCTTCCAAAAGAGGCACAGAAGAGTTAAAGGTGGAGAATTAAAAAAAAAATTAAAGAATTAAAGAAAGTGCCATCGGAAGGTTGGGAGATGTTCCTTGCTGTGAACAAGAGTCCATAGTTTCACTTCAAGCTGCCTTGCCCGTTAGAATTGCAGAGGCCATGTAAGACAGAGTGCATTTATTTTCTCTTTGCTATAGGTGTCTACAGAAACACTAACAGCAAAATGAATTTCAAATGTCATATTTTACAAAAGCTTTCTGTTGCTGGCTTGAAATTCAATTTTCTTTCTTCTTCTTTTTCTTCTTCTTCTTCTTCTTCTTCTTCTTCTTCTTCTTCTTCTTCTTCTTCTTCTTCTTCTTCTTCTTCTTCCTCCTTCTTCTTCTTCTTCTTCTTCTTCTTCTTCTTCTTCTTCCTCCTCCTCCTCCTCCTCCTCCTCCTCCTCCTCCTCCTCTTCTTCTTTCTTATTTCTTCTTCTTCCTCTTCTTTCTTCCTCCTCCTCCTCCTTTTGTAAAAAGAGAAACAAAATGTCTTCAAGGTTCTTTGTGAGACCCCCACCTCAACAGCTCTGTGTTCAGAAGAACCAGTATCTCAGATGGTGAAACTCTGACAGATATGAAGTTCTTTGTTATCGAGTGGGTCACTTAGCTTTTCGGCCATATCATAAAATGTGTAAAAGAAATTCACTTTAAGGAGCACAGGGTGATTTCGATCCATCATTTCTGGAGTTTGGGTCCTGCTCAGCTGGATCCATTTGCTTTTAGGCCTGCGAGAAACGGAAGCACCGGGCATGAGCCCCAGGACAGGCTGCTCGGTTCAGGCAACCAAGGAAAAGTAGAAGTGGATGGATTCAGGGACAAAATGCGCTCTTCAAAGCCACGCCCTGAGTTTAGGCCCCACATCCCGAGAGCTCATTCTTGCCTGAATTTATCAATGGATTCATTCATCCATCCACCGATGTCCTTCCTGGCCTCATGGTCCAGTCACCTCTCGATTGCCACTCCCGGCTGAGAACCACTCCCTCGACAAATGCAGCTTTTGAAGGACACTTTACACACAGACCATAATATTGTGTAACTAAGTACCCCAAAACTCAGTGGCTAAAAACAGCAAGAATGTTAATAATTTTTGCCAGTTACCTGTGGGTCAAGGATTTGAGAATACTTTTAGTCAGGTGTGGTAGCATACCCCTATAATCCCAGCACTTAGGGTCTGAGGCAGAAGGATCATGAGTTTGAGTTTAGCTGTAACCTCACAGCAAGTTTTAGGCCAGCTTGACCTATATAGTGAAATTCCCATCACGCGTGCGCGCGCGCGCGTGTGTGTGTGTGTGTGTGTGTGTATGAGTGTGTGTGTTACTTAGTCTGGGTGATTCTAACTTGGAGATTCTCAAATGCTGTGTCGTTTGCAGACTGTCCTGCAGCCCAGGTTCCCCTTGTAGGACAGAAAACTCACAGCTCTGGGGAGCAATGCTGGTTGTTGTTGGAAAACCTCAGTCCCTTCAAAATGGGCTTCTCCACATGCCTCCAATGCTACCAGTATCTGGTACAGCAGGTGAGGTAGCAGAGCTAGGCAGAGGCTTCAGGGCCATTGCCCACTAGCTACAGGAGTCACATGTCATCATGTCTGCAAAGACACAATAGTTAAACAGCTCAGATACCCAGGATCCAGGGACACAGATATCAGGGCTTCCTGGAGACCTTCAAGACTGGCTGTCACCAAAGCTTGCCCAGGTCATCTCCTGAGCTTCTGGCTTTATTTCATTCTTTATTTGCAAAGATGTGAGGGCTGCCGAGACTCAGACTGGGCGGCGGGGGGGGGGGGGGGGTGATGAGGCCCGACAAGCACATCCCAGATTACATGATGGGTTGGGCACAGCCTGTGGCTGTCCAATTTATTTTTTATATATAATGTCAGGTGCTAATGTTCTGTTTTTAGGATCTCCAGTATTACAGGCTACTGTTAAAATTTTACAAGTTTTTGCTTCAAGCATCTTAGTGGGTGCAGAGTCAATCAACAAATGGGTGGATGGATGGATGGATAGATAGATATGTAGATAGATAGATATGTAGATAGATAGATAATAGATAGATAGATAGATATGTAGATAGATAGATAGATAGATAATAGATAGATAATAGATAGATAGGTAGATAGATAGATAGATAGATAGATAGATAATTGTGATATACCACCATCTCTTCTCTGGCTCACTATCTCTGTCTCTCTCTCATACATATTGATCTACTTCATATCAGGGCTGTGTTGGCACTGGCTTCTAGGAATTATTGTTAAATGCTTCAAGAAAATTACTGAAATATGACTATTATTAGAAATCACATCATATAAATTAATAATGCTAACAACCGAATACATACTCAAGCCTCATCCTCCCATTGATTTTTTTCCCATGCATCTCCATCATCAACGCACTTATGTATCTGTTACTGCTGTCAGACAGACAAATGCATCCTCCTGCTTGTTTCTTCCTAACCATGCTCTCTCAGTGAAGAGATTGTCTTAGTTAGGGTTTCTATTGCTGTGATGAAACACCATGACCAAATGCAACTTGGGTAAGACAGGGTTTATTTGGCTGATACCACCATATCACTGTTCATCACTGGAAGAAGTCAGGACAGGAACTCAAACAGGACAGTGGCAGAGTTTGGCCCCAGGAAATGGACCAATGTACAGATGAGGACCAGAGCCAATTTTTAGTGTTAGTTTTAGGTAATGGGCCTCTGTCATAGACTACCAAGTAGAGTCGAAATTCCTATCCACATTTCACAGAATTCTGACTTCCTAGAATCCCACTGCTCTCCCGGAAGCACCACATGTTCCTCTGGGTACATTTCTCTGTTTTATGTAATCTTGGCAAGGGAACAGATACCCAAACCAGGTTTCCGTTGCTTCATCCTATTATGGAAACCTGGGTACCAGATATAGTTTCTACCTCCTCTGGAACAGCGCAGAGAGAAGGGCATGAAGAGTCAGGGCAGAAACACAGCTAAATGTCCTTCATGCCAGACTCGAACTTGGGAATGGACAGACTGGGGGCAATGATTGGAGAGGTGCGTGTGTTCACGCGGGGGTGTTCTGAAAGAGAGAACAGTCCAGGGTCAGGACCTGGTTTCTTCTGGGTCCACCTGCACAGCAGCCTTGAGCCTTCCCAACTGGGTCCTCTGCCTTGTTTCCATTCTGGAAGCTGCCAGGTACTTTAGGAGACCTCACTCTTGTAGTTAGGCGACGTGGTTAAAGACAGCTTGCAGAGAAGCGCGCTGACTGACAAGGAAAGTATTGCTTACACACTTCACACGAGATGAGCGCCATAATCAACAAGCCGTTTGATAGAAAAATGATACGCCAGCTGGACCTCTGTCTTAGGGTTTTTATTGCTTTTAAGAGACACCATGACGACAGAAATTCTTTTTAAAAAAGGACTTTGCAGCCGGGCAGTGGTGGCGCAAGCCTTTAATCCCAGCACTCGGGAGGCAGAGGCAGGCAGATCTCTTTGAGTTCGAGGCCAGCCTGGTCTACAAGAGCTGGTTCTAGGACAGGCACCAAAAGCTACAGAGAAACCTTGTCTCGAAAATCAAAAAAAAAAAAGGACTTTGCAGTCATACTTTTATGAATACGTTACTCAGTGGATTATACTCTCATACCACTATTTAAAAAAAAGATTTATTTATTTATTTGTTTGTTTGTTTGTTTGTTTGTTTGTTTATTATGTATAGTGTTCTGACTGCATTATGCCTTTATGCCAGAAGAGGGCACCAGATATCACTATAGATGGTTGTGAGTCACCAAGTGGTTGCTGGGAATTGAACTCAGGACTTCCTAACCTCTGAGCTAACTCTTATAAAGAAAATATTTAATTGGGGGGCTCACTTATTGTTTCAGGGTTTCAGTCCATTATCATCATGCCTGGGAGCATGGCCGCGTGCAGGCAGATGTGGAGCTGGAGCTGAGAGTCCTTCATCTTGCAGGCAACAGGAAGTTGATTGAGACACTGAGCAGTGGGTATCCTGAGCTGGAATCCCCAGGACTGGAGGTAGGGAGGACAGGGTACCCCTGGCAAGACCAGGATGAAAGTGAAGGGGACCCTTCCCTGGAAACCTTGAAGATGTGTGTGTGTGGGGGGGAAGGTGGTGCACACTTGTGATCCTAGAATTTGAGAGGTCAGGGCAGGAGACTCTAGGATGCAGGAGACTCTGCCTCGGGGTGGGGGTGGGGGTGGAAGACCTCGGAGATCAAAACTTCAAATGAGCCAGTATCAGCCTGAAGAATATTCTAGAAAGAGGTTGAAGGATAAAGGTTTTATGCTGCCATGCTCAGGTTCACTTCAACTTAGACTGCCCATTTAATCAGCAGCTTAAATGAATTTATAAATGTTGATAAATACCTGTATCCATTCTCAATAGAATTCGCACTCAAACTAACTTGATTGCAGCAATAATAGCATTATGTTTCCGCATGTTTTAGCTGCCATGGCATTTTACACCGTTAAGTCTCAAACCCTGGGACAAATGGCTGAGATGCCTATTTAACATATCAAAGTGCACCCAGTTGCCAGGTTCTCCCAGCATCCCTCAGTCCCTACCTTTTACAGGGTGTGGCTGGCCTACCCCACCCTCTACCCTGAACTCTCCAGCCCAGGGCCTAAGCTGCCCTTCCCCCAGAGGCTCTTCCCTGTATAACCCGGTCTTTTTGGTTGCCCACCCTTCTGTACCTTTGCCCTCTTGGCTGCTGCACCTCATTTCTCCTCTTTTCCTTCTCCCTCCCTCTTCCCCCTCCCCCACATGGCCCACCTCAGACTGGTCACATCTGCTCCGGACTCTCCCAGATGTTCCCACCTCTAGCTATACTCTCCCACATACCTACAGATGTTCCCGCCTCTGGCTATACTCTCCCACATACCTACAGATGTTCCCACCTCTAGCTATACTCTCCCACATACCTACAGATGGTCCCGCCTCTAGCTATACTCTCCATATATCTACAGATGTTCCCACCTCTGGCTATACTCTCCACATACCTACAGATGTTCCCGCCTTTAGCTATACTCTCATACATATATATATATAGATGTTCTCTCCTCTAGCTATACTCTCCATATATCTACAGATGTTCCCGCCTCTGGCTATACTCTCCTATATATCTACAGATGTTCCCGCCTCTAGCTATACTCTCCTATATATCTACAGATGTTCCCACCTCTAGCTATACTCTCCTATATATCTACAGATGTTCCCACCTCTGGCTATACTCTCCTATATATCTACAGATGTTCCCACCTCTAGCTATACTCTCCTATATACCTACAGATGATCCCGCCTCTAGCTATACTCTCCCACATACCTACAGATGTTCCCACCTCTAGCTATACTCTCCCACATACCTACAGATGTTCCCGCCTCTGGCTATACTCTCCCACATAGCGACAATAACTTTCTACTTCAGCATATCCGGGAGCAGTCATATTCTTCCTTTCTTTTTTACATTCATAAACCATGTAGCACCATCTGAATGTTAGGTTCTGTGATGTAAATGGCTTAGAGGAACAAATCCTTCTCTTCTTAAGCATGTGTATAAATGGAAATCCATGGAAAGAAAACCTAAGGATTTTAAAGACAGAGAGAAGCTGACTACAGATTAAAGCTGTGCACGTTCTTCAGCTACAAAGAGCTCTTGCAATGCACAGGCAGGACGGCTGGACTCCATGCCACCACCCACAATGTGGACTACGCACACACTCCCACTAACACAGCCTGCCCTTTTCCCGACTCCATCAGGAACTATGCGTTCTCAAGCATGTTTGTCTCCTCCCTACGGGTCTCAGACTAGTCGAATGCTGCTCCAGACCGCACAGTCCTGGTCTAGGACATCCGTGGCAGACAGGTAAGAGCTCTTTGACTGCCTGGTCCTCCCCACCCTCACCTTGACGTGGAAGGTATCCCAATAGGCACCACAGATGTTAACGAAGAGAACTGAGGGCAGAGGTACAAAAGCTTCTTTGTCTTGTAATTGAGCTGCAGACCAAAGGGACACCTGGAATCGAATATGGTCAGTTTTCAGCCTCTAAGCCTACCTGTTGGGGTACCTACAGGATGGAGGCAGCTTTGTAGAGGAAGGAGTGGGGCTGGAGGGGGCACAAGGCTTCCAGGACCTTTATAAGGCTGGCTCAGTTGGGTCTGAAATGAATCCAAGAGAGAGGAAAGAGATGTTCTGCCCCGTGCTGTAGTCGTGAGAGGTTGTTTGGCCATGATTGACCGGACTTGATTCTTCTGCAAATTCTCCTAGGTGCTGTGGGCCACGAACACTGAGTTAATAGATGTATGTAGCTCAGATTAGATAAGGTAGCTTTCAAAGCACGTCATTATGTTGTGGAGATGGGATCCATAGTCTCCAGGCTCCAGGACACACTGTACTGGTTAGTTAAGGCCTAGTTTAGTTCCAGCGATCCTAGTGACCGATAATATCTCAGAAGCATTATGGTCACACTGCCCACAACCTTCTGATAATTGCATTTTCCTTGCCTCTGCTTCGTTCTCCAGCACAGCACCGTGGCCATTTCTACGTGGTACCAGCTAGAGTCCCTTGAAATTGTCCTCATCCACCCTTGTTACAGGCCAGATGAGGACTGGGAAAGCTAGGAGACAGTCACAGCTGTGGGAGGGCAGAAAGCTAGATCCTCCTCTTGAAGGTGTTGTGTCAAGTTAACAAACCACCGGCAGCGTCCATCTTCCCATACCGTCTCCTCTTCTCCCACTCCGTCCTACGGGAATAGCTGAAGAGGTTAGCACAATGCCTTTTTTTTTTTGATATTTATTGAGCTCTACATTTTTCTCTGCTCCCCTTCCTGCCTCTACCCCCCTTCAATCCTCCCCCCAAGGTCCCCATGCTCCCAATTTACTCAGAAGATCTTGTCTTTTTCTACTTCCTACTTCCCATGTAGATTAGATCTATGCAAGTCTCTCTTAGTCTGCTCAGTGTTGTCTAAGTTCTCTGGGATTGTGGTTTGTAGGCTAGCTTTCTTTGCTTTATGTTTAAAAACCACCTATGAGTGAGTACATGTGATAACTGTCTTTCTGTGTCTGGGTTACCTCACTCAAAACATTTTCTAGCTCCATCCATTTTCCTGCAAAATTCAAGATGTTGTTGTTTTTTTCTTCTGTGTAGTACTCTATTGTGTAAATGTACCACATTTTCCTTATCCATTCTTCTATCAAGGGGCATTCAGGTTGTTTCCAGGTTCTGACTGTGACAAACAAAGCTACTATGAACATAAGTACCACAGGGCTTTTACAATGAAGTACTCTTCAGTAAATCGGGCATCTGTGATGAGCTACTTAATCTCAGGTCACTGTCTGGGACTGTCAATGAGGAGGGAGGGAAGAGGGCCAGACTGAAGCAGGGACACCTGGGAAGAGATCTCTGTGAGGGGTCTGTCTTAGTCAGGGTTATCACCGCTGTGATGAAACAACATGACCAAAATCCAAGTTGGGGGAAGGAGTTTATTGGGCTTACACTTCCACATCATAGTCCACTATTGAAAGAAGTCAGGACAGGAACCTGGAGGCAGGAGCTGATGCAGAAGCCATGGAAGAGTGCTGCTTAATGGCTTGTTCGTCATGACTCAGCCTGCTTTTTTTTATAGAACCCAGGACCACCACCAGCCCAGGGATGGCACCACGCACAGTGAGCTGGGCCCTCCCACAGTGATCGCTAGTTAAGAAAAGGCTTCCAGGCTTGCCTGCCTCCAGCTCTATCTTATGGAGGCATTTTCCCATCTGAGGCTCCCTCTTCTCAGATGACTCAGGTTGACTATATACCATAAAACAGGGTCTGGAGGATGATCCCAAACTTACCACTTAGAATACTGCTGTGAAAACCACTTTCGATTCTGTTCTTGGCTTAGATTGTCTTAAACACAACAGATATCACAATAGATACAAATCTATCCCATTACTAAAGAAAAATATTAAGCTGCAGATTGTAACCCTGGCCAAGCAGTATTGCTTTAGAGTCTTTCTGGTATGTTAGTCACAAACATTGGAGTCAATACGACTGTGGCTAACCCTAGCCGTGGATCAATCCTGTCACGTAGCCAAAGAAAGAAGCTTAGCATTATTGAGCGACAGAGTTTTGTTCAACGCAGTTTTAATGACAGCGATGGGACCGCTGACACTAACGAGATCTACAAACTTTATAGGAGCTAATGGGGTTGGGAGCTGCACATGCGCGCGCGCACACACAAGGGCAGGAGCGGCCCAGCTAAAACCGGGCGGCTCCGGGAGGAGAAGAAATGAAAAGGAAAGGACACTGTTGGTGAATCACCAGCCCGTCAGAGCTGGCGAGTCGGGCAGCTACAGCCTGAGCTCTCACATCTGGTGCTCCAAGCTGTTGTTCACACATCCACAGTGAACACTGAGACACCCAGACTTGGATCCCAGCCCCGGCCCCCGGCGCTCTCCCTTCCCGACGCTGTTGCTGTGCTAAGTATTTCAAATGCCGTTGCCTTTGGCATCTCTCTTGCCTGCTGGGTCTCCGGGACACTTTTGGTTACCCACCTAGACTAGAGTTTTGCTTTCTTCCTTAACCAGAATTCCCACTTAATTCAGGAATCTCCCTCTTCCCCCGTGGCACAGATAAAACTGTTTCAGAGAAGTGGGTCCTGAATGGTCTAAAAAAGCACAGAGAGACTAGAATGGTTTCTTATTTTTGTTCTACAAGAGAGCCTGTGGCCTACATTGACTTCATATATGAGTCAGCCTCCCTGCAAAACAGGACAAAGCTTCTGCAGCCATCAAATGGTTCCAAGACTTTTAGGACGGGTGAGATGAAAAACAGTGAAGTCTAGATGCCACAGAATCCCAGCCCAGGGCTGGAGGTGCAAAGGACACATCAGCACTAAAGAGCCTGCTGTCCTTGTATTGCTGTCGTTGTATTGAAAGGCCACCGAATCGCTCACTGTGCCCCAGCTGAGGGAGTGAGAGCTAGGGCCACAGTTACTAGCCACTTCCCAGGGCAGCACCAGAAACCGGGTGGCCAAGAGGTTTCCCCACATCTTTGTGGGACTGGAAGCTTCAAGGGAAGCTCCCAGCAGGAAGCCCAGGTGTTCTCTACAGGAAGAATGAGAGACCGGGCCACAGGCAGGGCAAGAGAACATTGGCCCAGCAGGTTAATGTGATCCTGTAATCCACAGATTAAGGATTCTCTCTCTTCTCTTCCTCCCTCCCTCTCTTCCTCCTCCTCCCTCCCTTCTCTCCCTTCACTCCCTCTCTTTCCTCCCTCTCCTCTCTCCCTTCCCTCCTTCCCTCCTTCCCTCTGTCCCTCCCTCCCTCCTCCCTCCCCCTCCCATATATATAAGCTAATGCGCGCCATCCAAGTCTCTGATGGCAGCTAGTCTGCATCCTCCAGAACCAGCCACAGGCTAAGCTCATTTGATAAACTCTTGGCAAAGCAAACAGAGCCTGCAGGAATTGCAGAGTGGCGTGGTTGGGTGGCGATACAACCAGTCCTGAAGGCTTGTTTTTTTTTTTTCCTGTTGCATTAATAGGAGTGGCGGGGCTGTGCCCCTGGCATCCGGCCACCCGCATGGCTAGCTTATGCCCGAAATAATTACATGGAAACTTTATTCTTTTAAACATTGCCTGGCCCGGCCAGTTCCAGCCTTTTATTGGTTAGCTATTACATATTGTTCTAACCCATTTCTAATATTCTGTGTAGCCTATGAGGTGGCTTACCAGGGAGGATCTTAACCTGCGTCTGTCTGGAGTGGGAGAACCATGGCGATTCTCTGACTCAGCTTCTTTCTCCCAGCATTCTCTCTGTTTTCTCCACCCACCTATGTTCTAACCAATAAAATGGGCCAAGGCAGTTTCTTTATTATAATTAACCAATGTCCTTCCTCCATCATTGTCCTGCTTTGGACAAAATTCCATTGTAGTGGCATTTTGATTGTATTTTATTTTTATTTTTATTTTATTTATTTATTTATTTATTTGGTTTTTCGAGACAGGGTTTCTCTGCAGCTTTGGTGCTTGTCCCGGAACTAGCTCTTGTAGACCAGGCTGGTCTCGAACTCCCAGAGATCCGCCTGCCTCTGCCTCCCGAGTGCTGGGATTAAAGGCATGTGCCACCACCGCCCGTCTTCGATTGTATTTTAATAAATAAATTGTTATTTATTAATATACAATAAATCTTAAGATCTGAGAGTAAAACAGCCCCACTGGTCAGCCTTACAGACCAGGTAATGGTAATACACACCTTTAATCCCAGTAGCCACACTAGTTGCCATAGAAACTGGGCGGTACTTGCCTTTAATCACGGTGGTGCACACCTTTAATCCCAGCCCTAGGGAGGAATATAAAATGGGAGGAAATAGCTCTTAACACACAATCTCATTCTAAGGTTCCTGGAGGCAGGATTGCCATTTCAGACCTAGGTAGAGGTAGAGTCAGTGGCTGACTGTTTTGCTTTTCGGCTCTTCAGGTTGAACCCCAGTTTTGACCCTGAGCTTTTATTAATCATGCTACATTCCATCATCTTTAAAATTGGTATTTCTGAGAGTACCATCATTTTTTCTTATCTAACGGGACTGAAATATTTTAAAATTTCATCTAAAAAAGGCATCTAACACTTTAATGAGAGAGAGAGAATTGTAACCAAGTGGGGTAATGTGTGAGACCAGCAAAGGACACCCAGACAGCCCACTGGCCACTGGCTCTTTCCTCAGGAGATCTTGACAAGCACGTTTGATGGCATTTACGCCCACTTCAATCCCATGTGCTGTCTTTAGTTTAATTAGTCTCAACACCTAATTAAGATGTCCAGCATCAGAGCTGCAGAGGATTTTAAGCCTTTTTCCATTTTCCAAAAGTTCAAAAGTCATGGGTTATAAATTCAACAATGCACTCGGGAGGCAGAGGCAGGCGGATCTCTGTGAGTTCAAGGCCAGCCTGGTCTACAAGAGCTAGTTCCAGGACAGGACCCAAAAGCTACAGAGAAACCCTGTCTCGAAAATCAAAATAAATAAATAAATAAATAAATTCAACAATGAAGGGACTGCCCTATTGTAACGTCAGGGTACTGATAATCTTGATCCTTCTCCCCCGCACCCACCTGTGCTTCTTATAATCAGTCTCACCTGGGGCCATAGGCTGCTGGGCTCAGAACGTCACTCTACACCAAGAATTGCATTCCTCCACCCATCCCAGCAGAACCACAGCCATTCCTCACCTAAGAGGAGAGAGAAGCTCAGGATTTCACAGTTCTGCCTCTTTTCTCCTGCATTTGTCAGCTGAAACGGTTGTTTGAAAGAGGGACCCAGGCAGACACCAGCTTTGCTGTTTTGCTGGTGTCTTGGTCATTTCCCGTGTTACTCTCCCTCTGCGCAGTCCCATCAGGTTCAGGTGTTAGAGAAAAGGTTGGTGAGAACCTAGGAGGCCAGGGTTCTGGGCAGTCCTTGCTGGCACAGGCCCTGAACTCTGGCTGTGGTGGTAACTTCTTTGTGGTCCCTAAATTGGGGACATGCACACAATTATCCCCGCACCCTTCTGTTCTTTCTGCCAAAACCAGGGGTGGTGGAAGAGGGAGATTATCCCGGTGAATTGCTTCCCAGCTGCTATGATGACAGGCAAGGCTTGGAACCCAAAGTGACCTCCTCCTGGAGAGCAAATTGCTCTCAGAAGGCCCCTGACTCACAACAGGAGTTCTACTACCCGACCCAGCCGGGACATCATTTCTTTCACTTTTGAGCTATTTGGGGTAATGAGCAGGTTGACTTCCTAAACTGTCTCTCCATCACTGCAAATCAAGAAGAAAGACTGAGCATCACAGGGCTCCCCCATAAAAACCTTCTTCCCCCTCCTATCTTCATGTCTCCCCCGCTCACTGATGTGCTTGTACAGCGTGGTTAAGAGGTTATCCACTCTAGCACGAACAACTTACCAATGGCTACCTCCCTTTTCCCAGGAACAACATGTTAACTAATAGTCCCTTCGGGAGGCACGGGGCTTCATGGGTCCCTCCTTAGTAGGCATAGATCTTGGACCTCTAAGCAAGTCCTTTGATTCATCAGATCTGCTGTCCCTGCTTGCAAGGCGTCCGTCACCATTAGGCCTGCTGACTGTTGGGATTCCCTGACAGAAAGAGGGGGTTAGGAGAATTATTGGACCCTTACCTGAGATTCCACGCCTCCTCACCTCCCCGGCCATATCTGTAATTCTTCCCTAAATACGTATGACCGCAGGGTCTCGATAGGTGCTGGAGTATATACTGAAGGAAGGTTAATGGAGAGGGGTACCTGTGAGTCTGGGGAGAAATCATGACCCATGCTGAGGAAAGACTTCCCAGTGCAGCACTTTGGGGGTTGGGGTCCCTATGCTCTGGCAGGCAGCTCCTCACCCATAATCTGTAAAGGTTCAATAAAATACTTGGTTATCTGGGTAAAGTTTGGTTTGTCCTTGGGAACTTATGAAGAAGGGGTAGACATAGTTTGTCTCCCTCGGGAAGGAACTCTTTTGTCTGTCTATCTATCTGTCTGTCTATCTATCTATCTATCTATCTATCTATCTATCTATCTATCTATCATCTATCTCTATCCATTAGAAAAACCATCTTTCCTCATTTTACATACCAATCCCGGGAAGGAATTCTCACCTCACTCATCCGTGATGGAATGCATGTTGACGGGTCTGTTTTTGTCCAGATCGTGTGTGATAAACACAGCTGCAATGAGTTCATTGCCTGTGGTTATCGGCCACACATGAATGTATTGTCTAGGCATAAGACGGGAGAATCCTGCATTTTTACCATCGCAAGGAATAGGTTTCTACTAGTCCTCAGCTAATTTTGAGCACAAATTAATCTCATTTTATATACTTCTTCAGAAACACTGAATAATACTAGAAGAACATTTTGTTACCAAGCGGTTGACAACCTGTGATTGATGCCTTCTTTTATATCACGACAATCATTTCACAGACGTATTAGGAAACTTATACTTGGTACATATAGGTCATCCACAAGACTCCATTTCTAATGAATTTCACATTCTAATGCTTCTAAGGGAAAGTAATCTCTGTTCTTAGCTTGAACACAAGCAGACTGTTAATAAAAGAATGATTATTTTGTCTGACATTCTGTAACACACTACTGATAATATTTGTAAAAATTAGCTCATTCACACTGGCAGTATTCTGAAACTGTCCTTTATACTGGGATTTTTTTAATAATGTGAAATTAAGCTGTGAGATAAGTTTTGTAATAATGTTTATACTCTCCAGTTATGAAAATTATATAATAATAAAATAAGTATATGTTCTTTAAAAATATTCAATTACTTTATTCTTTTTTTAAAAAACTTCTTTATTGGTTTCTTGGGAGTTTCAATTGTATATTTCTAGTGAATTATTTAATGTAGCTAATCTTTTTCTAGAGGCTTTCTAATGGAAACACGAAATTTGTTCAAACTTACCACTGTAGACCCTACTATGTTGGAACTTAGTATTTGTTACCCTAGAAGAGTAAGCATTTTCAAAGAGAATGTGACGTTGGACACTGCTTCTTATCAGAATGTGGTGACTCTGTGCCTGAGCTCTGGAGCCCCTTGGCTTCATCCTGCAGGGGCCCCAACTCTCTGGACCCTGTTGTCTTGTCTGCAGAACAGACAAGGTGCAGAGCAATCTTGGCTCCTTTAAGTCTCAGGTATTTATTGGTGAGCAGACACTGAGACAGAAACTTACAAAGAAAGTTTGATTTTGGCTCACGGCTTTGCTGTGGTCAGCTCGTGGCTGCTTGGGCCCCTTGTTTTGGGGCCTGCCGTACATCATGGTGTGATGTAGGAGGGTCATCTGTCTATGTGTTATTTTCATTGGTTAATAAAGAAACTGTCATTCACAGTGGAACAAAGCTCTCACATCATAGATGGGGTATAAAAACAGAGGAAGGGACCAGGATCCTGAACCTGCTTCAAGATCCTGTCCGGAAAAACTTACCCCTCCTCTGAGGTCTACCTTCCAACAGTGCCTAGTGGGGGTGGTGCCGCAGATGAGTTTTCCCCTGAACATCAGTTGCCTCACAATATACCAGCCCCAAACAGTGTAACAATGTTTCTTGTCAATGCTAGCCTTAGTACCGGCTCCAGCGAGCCTGATTCTCACCTAGTCAAAGTTCCTTGTTTTTCAGATTTGCATAAGTAGGTCATGAAGCTAACCCTCCCTTCTGTGGGCTGAGCTTGAAGGAGTCAGGGTGCTTGGGCTCCAGGGCCACCTCTTAGGTTTGAGGCTTCTCCAAGTCTCACTTCCTGTTTCCTATTTGTGCCCCTTGTGCCTTCCAACAGGCATCATGGCTCATGATCACTCATTAAGGTTAGAGTTTGCGCCGTTTTAATCAAATGTGGGTCACTAGCATCTGTAATCATAAATCAGGACAATAAATGTGGGTTACTAGCATCTGTGACCGTAAGTCAGGACAATAGAAGTAGTTAGGGAAAATGGAGAGAGAAATGGTAGCTGAAATAAAAGGAGAAATAGAAGTTTACTAAAGTTTTGAACAAAGAATGATGGGCTTCAAACAGTGTGAGATTTAAGTCTTCACGGAGAAGGATTAAAATCACTTTTTAAAACAAGGCAAATGATGGACGTGGTATACACCTATAAAATCAGGACTTGGGAGCCTGAGACAGGAAGGTGGCAAATTTGAGGCTATATGGGAGACCATCTCTGTAGCCCCACTCTATATATTACCCTCCCCATCTTTCAAATTAAGAGGATTCTCGGCCAACGTGATGTCCTTGGTAGAATGAGTGTGAATTTGTTGATCTGGTCTGCTCCTGCCTTCCTACTCCAGGATGCTCCATTTAGTAGGTGAGTGGGGCTCCCATCTACGCTCTAAACTTTCTCTGTCTCAGATCCTTGATGCTTACATTGCTCTCACCTCCTCCAGGCAGTAGCCCAGGAGCCCAAACCTAAGCCCCTTTGATACTTGGCTGAGGATGCCCTTCTGAGCTCCAAGCTCTGCAGTGTGTATTAGCATGCTGGCAACTGTTGGTGGCGTTGTGTCCCAGAGCCCTGTTTTAAAGGACTCTTTGAAGTCAAAGCTGCTCCTGAATTTGAGGAACTTGTTCTGCTAGTGTTAGGAGCAGATTGTCCGTGCAGTGGTCAGAGCCTATGAGGCCCCAGGCAACACTCAGACCTAAGCTATGGAGCAAGTGGAAGGGAACAGCTGTGTGGTAGAGCTGCAAAGAGCTGGTGGCATCCCTTGTTGCATGGTCCTAGGAGCCCGTTCTCTTGGGGTCCCTTGTCACTGGGCAGTAGCTCACAGGAACTACTCGTGTCCATCCTAGAGGACTCTTGGGCAGCACAGAGATGAGCAGATGCCATTCCTGTCTCCGAGGAGTTCCCTGCCATTGTGCAGAGCTGTGCCTTTGGAGTTCCAGCATGCTGGGGTCCCGCTGACCAGAGGAAGCACAGGGTGGGAAGGGGAACCCTTTGAGCTGGTTCTTCAGGAAAATGGGGGTCTTTTCCGTTTCACACAGCTCTTCATTGTCCTCGGGAAGCTTTAAAAAAAATTTGTTTTTCTTTTTTTTTGGACTGGAGAATTTTCAGCTCAGCCATTGCGAGCACTCCCCACTTTTGCAGAGGTCAGTTGTTTATAGAAGACACTGTACTGCCACCAAGGCACCGACAGCCCTGCCTGCCCCCCTCTCCCAGCTGGTTTGGAGCCATCAGAAGCCCATGTTGGCTTGTTGGAGACTCTATCACTGAGTGTCTGTGTGGTCCCGATTCCGACGCCATTCTTCTGCATCCCCTGTGTGTAGCTCACTCACTGCGGGCTGTGTGCTCCCCCCAAAGCCATCAACGACTGTGTCGCATCTCTGGAGAGATCACCTCTTCGCTTGTTTCCCACTCTGTTCCAAGATGGACTAGTGGTGTTCTCTTTGCCTCTGCTCTCCCATCCACCCACACTTGTTCTTTCTTGGCAGCTCAGAAAAGCTTGGCACTCCTCACACAGCTACCAGCAGATGCTCCTTGCCAAAAGGGTTCTGACACCAGCTCTGCTGCCAATGGCCCTAACTCTCTGCAGCTGTTTCCTGTTTCCTTCTGAGCAGTGTGACAACCACAGAGAGAATGGGGTGAGCTTGGCCCCAGGGATCATCCCTCTGTGTGCCTCTGAGCTCTCTGGCGGCTCTTGAATAGCCAGTGTGTATCACCAAGTGTGAGCACACGGCTGTGCTAAGTACAGGGCTTCACAGTGTAAGTCAACCAACCATTGCAGCCTGCTGGGTGCCTTGGGACAGAATCAAGTCTCCCCAACCAACGCTGTAAGTCTACAGTCAAAACAGGCCTGTAAAGAATGAGGAGACATCTCCCTAAAGTGTTCTCTTATGAGCCAAAGGACCGAGCTCAATCTCCAGACCCTGCTTAAAAAGTTAAGTGCAGAGGCATGCTTGAGATTCCATTGCTAGGGCACTGAAAACAGGCAGATCCCTGGAGCTCGTTAGTCACCTAGCCTAGCCTAATTGGTGAATCCCAGGCCAGGAGTACACCCTGTCTCAAGGTAGACAACACACGAGGAACAGCACCTGAGGTTGCGTTTGGTCCACACACACACATCCATGCATCTTCATCTACACAAACACACACACATGTACCCTCCTTTCCACACAAAGGACGTGTAAGCCCAAGAGAAGCAGCCACAAAGGGAAGCCACCCATCTCTAATTCCTACGGCTGTTGAGTCTACCTAGGTAGGAGCCAAAGGTTCTCTCCAAGTCCCGAGAGGAGCTGCTAAGCGGACCTTGTATTTCTTCCTGATTTTTGTCTACATTGGCTACAATATTTCAAAAGCAAACACACCCCACCTCTCTAGAACATTCACTAGTTTGAAGTTTATATGTAATTCTTCTCGGTGGGTGCTTACCGTTATGCATTTACTTAAGACAATGATAATACAGCAGCATGTATTTCTTTCAGAATAAAACCCGAGTGTTCTCCATCTAAATAGTGTGCTATACACAGGAGCTTGTGAGGGTGGGGATTGTGTGAAATTTCCTAGTTCTGAACAATTTCTTCGTTAGTCTTAAATCACCAGACTGGCAATGGAGAGGGTATGGTGAGGTAGGAACTGAAAATTAAGGTATAAAAACTGGGATCTGGGGGTGTTGCTATTCACTAGAGGAGACACAGAGAATAGCAAGTTTGTGGAGAAGATATCAAAGTTAGTGTGTACGGAGTGAGTTAGAAATACCCATGGGACATCTGGAAACATTCAGAGTTCAGTTAAGGGGTCAAATGTGTTGCATGGCAAACACTTTGTGGAGAAGAAAAACCCTCAAAGGAAGCAGAAAAGAAATGGCCACAAAGGAAGGGGGAAAGCGAGAGAAACTACAAATCCCTAGAATCAAGGACAGGAAGTCTCTTCAAAGGCAAATGATCCAGAAAAGTCAAATAAGAGGCTGTGTTCTCAGTAACTTGAGGACAGCAAGGACACCAGCACAGTGTATCAGCGTTGCTCCAATCCCAGCTCTGCTCTCTGTTTTCTCCTGGAGCCTCTACCATTTGTAGGTGCTCTGGGATTCTGCTAAGACCTCTCCACCCTCTGAAAAAGAGAAGAGAGAGCAGGGTGTGGGGTGCTGCTCACAGGCTGTGACCAAAGCCCCACCCAGAGGCTCCCATGCTGGCTCTTGACTGAAACTCCCCAGCTGAAGAATTTTAAGCTAAAATATCCTGACTTTAAAAAGTCATGCTATGAACTTCTAGCTTACCAGCTGACATTATGGAATTTAATTCTTATCTACTAACCAATGTAATGGTTGGAGGGAAAGTTGAGAAGGGGGGCTCCACATTTTAATATTTTACAGCTTTTAATACTCGTTTTCGCATCATAACACACCACCTAAACACAAACAATAACAGCAACACACAGAAAGGAAGCTGGCTTCAAATGCTCAAAACGATTTCCAAAGGAAGCACATGTAGGGCAAAGGCTTCCACAGGGGTGAGAGCTGATTTATTCCCAAAGTCCAGTTCATCACCCTGAGATGGTCTAGAGGTCAACAGGCTACATATGCAACATTTTTACATTTAAAAAAATCCTTCTAAGCATATGGTTTAGTTAACTAGGATTTGCTTACAGGGCAGAAGAATGACTCACGTCCTACCTAAAATTTCCTGTCGGAACTTTTCTTCTAACACACGAGTGATCTAATTTTATGTTGGACCAACCCCACAGTTCGCTGGAATTACAGCTTCAAATGAACCCAGTTGGTCGTTGATGCTGGGCATAAGGTGATTGTTGTGTATTTAAATGTTCTTCAGGACCGTGCGATCATCTGGTTCCTTTCAGAAAAAGTTAAAGCTATGAAGACAATGTCTAATGGCCTCATTGCTAATGTATATAAGCCATATTTTATCTGGAGGCAAGCAAAGCAGAAGTCCCCAAAGATCCAGAAGTCAAAACTGTAAACTAAAGGGAGAAAGAACTTGCACTGTTTTCTGGCCGTATCCTAAACCAGGTCCCCAAACACATGGTCTGCCTGCCCTTAGAAATGAATGAGGTGAGCATCAGAAGCCAGCCTGGACTCAGTCCAAACAATATGCCAGATAATCTAATGTCCAGGAAACATCAGATTATTCTACGAAAGGAATTTGTGAAGCTGAGTCACCACACACAGGGAGCCTAAAACTGTAAAATAACTGGTTATTACAAGCAATTGTTTAGTCATAACAAAACATGCAGGTGTTTTACTTGCTGAGGCTAGAATTGTGCGAAGTCACACATTCAAAAAATAGTGATGAGCCTCAGTTTGTGTCTTGTGCTGTGACCCCTCGTGTGAGATATACTTATCTGTGAAGTAGAAACCCCTACTAGCAAGAGTCATAGAGAAGGCTTCAGAACAGACACAAAAACAGACAGCTTCCACTGAAATCCCGACTGTTACTTAAATACCAGTGTGCCCTTGGGACAGCCATTTTCTTTCTGTTCCTCTCTGCTCATCTGCAAAATGGAGGGACTCTGCTTAACTAGCGACCCCCGAGAAGGGCAAAGAAAGTCACTTAAGAAAAACTAATAATAGCAGAGCCTATATACTCCAAGGTAGGAGTTTCCAGGACCCTTTTAGAGGCCAAAGCCACTGGCATGCTATCGTAACATAATATTATTGCTTTGCTTCTTGAAGAACAGTGCTCACATGATCCCACATTATGGCCTTGGCTACCCCCTGACATTTTACTAAAAGTCAACACCATCTGGTGGTCTCCCACTTCTGCTGAAGTTGCAGCTTCCAAACCCAAATTTAGGGTTCTTTCTTCGCAAATTTAGGAGGGGGTGAAATAAAGTCAGCATTGCATCATTAATTTGTATAGTTGATGGATGATACAGGTTCAGCACCCCTAGAGGTTAGAAATAGTGGAGTCACCAACTATTTTTTTTTTTAAGATTTATTATGTATACGACATGCTGCCTCCATGTATGCCCGCATGCCAGAAGAGGGCGCCAGATCTCATTACAGATGGTTGTGAGCCACCATGTGGTTGTTGGGAATTGAACTCAGGACCTGTGGTAGAGCAGCTAGTGCTCTTAACCACCAAGCCGTATCTCCAGCCCAAGAGCATCTTTTCTAAGAGTCAATCAAGCTTCAGACGGCTGTCCCTGTTCCTTATGATGAATGTAGTGCGAATCCTCCTTACCTATGCCCTGGGCTGAACTAAACCTTGTCATGTTTCTGCGTCACTGAGCTCTACTATGAGAGTTATGTGCCAAGTCAAAGAAGCAGAACTTGAGTTTGAATACCTAATGATGGCAGCTTGTTCTCTTTCTAGCTGTGAGATGTGAAATAATTAAATGAGGGACGCTCAAATTTTCATAGTGAAAGATAGTGATTTAATCAGGGTGACTGCTGTGTTGACACACCGTGACCAAAGCAACTTGGGGAGGACAGGGCTTATTCAGCGCATGCTTACACTTTACAGTTCATCATCAAAAGAAGTCAGGACAGGATCTCACACAGGGCAGGAACCTGGAGGCAGGAGCTGATGCAGAGGCCATGGAAGGGTGCTGCTTGCTGGCTTGTTTCTCATGGTTTGCTCAGCCTGCTTTCTTTTTTTAAAGGATTTATTTTTTATTTTATTTTATTTTATTTTATTTTATTTTATTTTTGAGATAGGGCTTCTTTATGCAACCGTCCTAACATCCTGCTGTCCTGAAACTCTCTTTGTAAACCAGGCTAGCCTCGAACTCACAGAGATCCACCGGCCTCTGCCTCCCAACTGCTGGGATAAAAGGCGCATGCCAGCACTACCCAACATCTAAGCCTGCTTTCTTATAGAACCCAGGACCACCAGGCTAGGGAAGGTAAAACCCACAATGGGCTAGACCCTCCTGCTGTGGGATGTCTTTCTGTACACTGTGAATATGTGTTGCTCTCATTGGCTGATAAATAAAGCTGCTTTGGTCTATGGTAAGGTAGGATAGAACCAGGCAAGAAATCCAAGCAAAGACACACGAGAAGAAGAGTGGAGTCTGGGAGACATCAGCCAGTTGCCGAGGAAGCAAGGCGTAGAAAATGAGGTAATGTCATGGCCACGTGACAATACATAGATTAATAGAAAGAGGATAATTTAAATTTAAGAGATAGCTAGTAATAAGCCTGAGCCATGGGCCAAACACTTAAAATTAAACCTCTGAGTGGTTATTCGGGAACTGGAAGACAGGAGAGAAAACTCCAGTCACACCCTCTCTCATCAATCACCAATTAGGAAAATGCCCCACAGGCTTGCCTACAGCTAGATCTTGTCTCGGCATTTTCTCAGTTGAGGGGCCCTCATTTCTTTCTTTTTTCATTTTTTATATCACAGGGTCTTTTTATTTGGATAAATTAGATTTTCAAATACACTGTATGACCTTCATTGTTTATATCTGTAAGATGAAGTATCATAATAAGCTTATTTATAACTTACAGGTTCAGAATTTCTAATATGTTTTTAAAAGTTGTGTTATGAACACTTATCATGACACCTGGCATTTAAATGTTTTCATTCTGATATATATTATTATTGACTGTAGGTGCCATGTAATATAGAATATCTTTTTTTTAAGATTTATTTATTTATTATGTATACAACATTCTACCTCCATGTATGCCTGCATGCCAGAAGAGGGCACCAGATCTCATTACAGATGGTTGTGAGCCACCATGTGGTTGCTGGGAATTGAACTCAGGACCTCTGGAAGAGCAGCCGGTGCTCTTAACCACTGAGCCATCTCTCCAGCCCCCAATATAGAATATCTTTACATCCCGTCTTTGCTGGTTGATATTTTGTGTGAATAATTTTACAACTGAACAGTTCTTATTATTTTGACAATGTAAAGAACAATTATTGAGTACTAAACCTCTTCATAAGATAAATATACACAACATATATTAATATCAGAGTTTAGCATTCAAATGCCATGAATCACTATACATTTTGAAGAGGGATATTTTATACTTACCATCATAATGATAAATATATAAACATATATTTAAAGTTTTCAACTGTGGTATGCCATGATTGTTAAAGCATTCAGAAAATGAGTCAATGTCATGTTTTCTGTAACACACATAAGAATTCATTGAAGTCGTTTTAATTTTACTCAAGCAATAGTATTCTAACATAGATGGATACATGGACACATTCGGCAAAAGGATGAAAAGAAAAAGGAGGGAGAGAGAGAATTTAAAAAGAATTTTCACATGAAAATCAATCACATTCTAATTTTTTATATCATAATAAATCATTACAAGAATCTTAAAAACTTTAAAGGTAGTAAGATTTACATAAACGTTGTAAATTTCAATACTTTGAAATCAAATGCTTTTAAATTTGTGCTAACATCTTCAGGGACTAAGCCAAAGTCAAGCAGAATATTGCCATGGACAAAGAAGAGCCAACGGGTCAGAGCTTGAAGGTCAAACAGGCAGCAAAAAATACCAGCTGGGAAGAGATGAGAAACAGATGCTGTAGGAACTAATTAACATCTCACCTCATAGAGAGAGCACACTGCTAATATATGCATTCATTCCCATATTTTACTTTCTATGGAGAGTCAAATAAAAATGAACCTCAATTTTTTTTATCTATTTTTTTAAGAAAGAAAACAAACTATCTGTTTTCATCATACATACCAATCCAAGTTCCCACTCCCTCCACTCCTCCCATTCTTTCCACTTACCTTCCTACCCCACCCCCATCCACTCCTCAGAGAGGGTAAGGCACATTGCTTTGTGGAAGGTGCAAGGCCCTCCCCACTATATCCTGGCTGAGGTGCCCTCATTTCTGATGATTTCAGTTTATGTCAAGTTGAAATAAAACTAGCCAGCGCAGACAGGAAGTAACCTGGTTGATATTAAAGGTGTAGATAACACTCTTGGCAGAAAATGGATCCTATTATTTTTGAGATAGAGCACAAGGGGGCTGGAGAGATGGCTCAGAGGTTAAGAGCATTGCCTGCTCTACCAAAGGTCCTGAGTTCAATTCCCAGCAACTACATGGTGGCTCACAACCATCTGTAATGGGGTCTGGTGCCCTCTTCTGGCCTGCAGGCATAGACACAGACAGAATATTGTATATATAATAAATAAATATTTTTTTTAAAAAAAGATAGAACATGAGGTATAGCTATGAATGGAGTCTCTGGAAACAAGCTGCATGGTTACGAATCTTGGTTCTATAATTTACTAGCTTTTCAAACGGGAAAATTACAAGTTCTCTATGTTTTGTAACACACATACTTGTAAGCCAGGTAGCAAATGCTGACTCGTGATCAATACAGCACTGGAGGAGATGCTGGCCATGAGGAAAGGAATGTATTATCTAGTCAAGACCTAAAATTTCTCTTACCATCAAGCATTAAAAAAAGATTATAGTATTAAATATGCTTCAAGATTAAGCTGTAACTGACGGTCACAAAATGTGAAGGAAGAATGACTTGGAAATACTTTAAAGAAAGTACTTTTTTATTTTATTATTTATTTATTTAAGATTTCTGTCTCTTCCCCACCGCCGCCTCCCCTTTCCCTCCCCCTCCCCCAAACAAACCCTCCTCCCTCCTCAGCCCAAAGAGCAATCAGGGTTCCCTGCCCTGTGGGAAGTCCAAGGACCACCCACCTCCATCCAGGTCTAGTAAGGTGAGCATCCAAACTGCCTAGGCTTCCACCAAGCCAATACATGCAGTAGGATCAAAAACCCATTGCCATTGTTCTTGAGGTCTCAGTAGTCCTCCTTGTCCGCTATGTTCAGCGAGACCGGGTTTAACCCAGGCTTTTTCAGACCCAGGCCAGCTGGCCTCGGTGAGTTCC
>NW_026067911.1:5801015-5850840 GCF_014885135.2 Alexandromys fortis
GTTTGTGGGTTAAAGTCAGGGTCTTCTATTCGATTCCATTGGTCGACTTCTCTGTTTTTATGCCAATACCAAGCTGTTTTCAATACTGTAGCTCTGTAATAGAGTTTGAAGTCAGGGATGGTAATGCCTCCAGACGTTCCTTTATTGTATAAGATTGTTTTGGCTATCCTGGTTTTTTGTTTTTCCATATAAAGTTGATTATTGTCTTCTCCAGATATGTGAAGAATTTTGATGGGATTTTGATGGGGATTGCATTGAAAGGAAAGTACTTTTTTAGCCGGGCGGTGGCGGCGCACGCCTTTAATCCCAGCACTTGGGAGGCAGAGGCAGGCGGATCTCTGTGAGTTCGAGACCAGCCTGATCTACAAGAGCTAGTACCAGGACAGGCTCCTAAACCACAGAGAAACCCTGTCTCAAAAAAAAAAAAAAGTGCTTTTTTTTTTTTAAACAATTACCCCGCCCATCACACAGCAGGAATTTCTTCCTGCTTTTCTGATTTCATCCAATTCTGGGAATCTGCAAGCAGCTAACAGTGCCTTCTGGGACTGGGAAGGGGTCCTGACTGTGCCATCATCTTTCCCAAAGCAAACTGGGCACCCAGAGCTACATGAGACTGGCTGTATCTTTTCTCCAAGAAATTCAGAACAGAGGTTCTGACCTTCACACTATGTGAGGAAATCAATTGCTGGGGCTGTAACATTCAGACCACCGAGTGCCACTCTCAGAGTTTCTGAAACAGTTTTGTCTGGAATGGCATCTGGGAGTTGTATCTTTACCCAGATCACTGCCTAGGCTGCCAAAGAGAGGATTACAGCAGGAAGTGGCGGGAGTTTGTTTTTAAAGATAAGTTCTGTTCAGCACAAGTTGTGGAATTTATAAACAGGAAGATCTTGTAATCAGAAATCTAGATAAAAGGAGCAAAAACCCCTTTTTAGCAGGTTGGCTATATTTGAGTAGATTGAGTGATGGGGATAATAGTTAAAACCGGGTCTCTGGCCTCTATCTTTGGAGGCCCCGCCCCTGTGCCCGCTAAACCTTGACTCCTCCCCTGAGGAGGGGCAAGGTAGCCCGACAAAACCTTGACCACTCCCCTAGTCTATTTAAGCTGCTCCCCGGAAAGTCCCATGTGGTATTGTGTCTGTCACCCCCATCCCCGGGGGGGGGGGGGGACAATCGAGAGTGCAGAAATCCCATTAAATCTGGATATTCTTTAGTCCAGCTTGTTGTCATTTGGCTTGATTGGGATTTTTGCTTCGGCAGAGAGCTCGCGTTAGGAAATATCCCTAACAATAACGTTCAGGGAGACAAGGGAAAGGAACTAGCGGCCTATATTTTGTTGTTATTATCTGACTCCTTTAGACCCATCATGCATTGTGTGGGCACCACAGTCCCTGCACAGTCCTATGGTCCTAACAAGCTTTACTTATTCACAATCTGCCTGGGCCCCAATGCCATTGGTTTTGCAAGCTCTGTTCTAGGTATTTCAAAACCTACAAGCTTTAACATTATTAGACAATAGGCAAGACTTTTCCTTTTGTGCCAAGGAATGAATTGCTACTAATATAAAGATTTCTTCTCATTCAATACTTTTAGCTATATAATCTTTAATAGCAATAGAAATTTATCAAGTAAATGCTCTACACAGATACAATATCTCCCACAAAAATGAAAAATTATGATAAACATACTCTAATAAGAAGGTTAAACAAAGAGATCAAAGTTAACTCAGAAACTAATCCATAAGCATATTATAAAAATTCAGGTTTAGCCGGGCGGTGGTGGCGCACGCCTTTAATCCCAGCACTTGGGAGGCAGAGGCAGGCGGATCTCTGTGAGTTCGAGGCCAGCCTGGTCTACAAGAGCTAGTTCCAGGACAGGCTCCAAAAAAACCACAGAGAAACCCTGTCTTGAAAAACCAAAAAAATAATAATAATAATAAAAAAATAAAAAAAATTCAGGTTTAAAGATAGCAAAAAAATCACAAGATGTCGTTACATTTGAATTTCAGATAAAATAAAACATAACAATTTAACCAAGTGTGGGGACCCTGCAGATGGTCATGACAGGCAGGGAAATAAACTTGGATGAGGTGAGAATGAAAGTTTGGTTCAGATGGACTTTGTCAGCCTAGATCAGGACTTTGGGGAGCCTGATGTCAGGTGGTTTATTCCCAACAAATGTAAACACAGTATAACTTGGAAGAGTTTCCTGCTGTAAGGCAATCCCTGGCGCACAAGGAAACATAATTGCATCGAAACTCAGCCCACGGTGCATGCCATTTCTTCCCAGAAGATAGATGGGTTCTAGAGACAGGCTACCTGTGCTAGCTCAAGGGCCTAGGGAAGGCTCTGGCTTAGTCTCGGTCATACAACTAGCACAGAGGTCATTTGGGTTATTAGTCACTGCTGGTCCGGTTGTGGGAGCTTGGGTGAGCCTCTGGCTATAAAGGTCATTTAGATTACTAGTCATCTCCGGTCCTGGTGGTAGGGGCTTGATATGGCCTCGTCCAACAGACATCACAGATCACTAGGCTATTAATCACCTCCAGTTCTTAGCTTTCTGGGTGGAAGAACAGGTTCTATGGCCATTCCTTGGAGAGGACAATCTTGCGTGCTTAACATTCCTGGTTTTCCCTGGAAACCTGTGCTCTTAACAACTAAGTGTATCCTGTATAATATTTGGGACAAGTTGGACACACACTAATAATGTGTTTATCTGAAATTCCATTTTAAGTGCACATCTTTTGCACTATTTGACAACATAAACTTTATGCTTCTTGCTTGCCATAGATAAACCATTTGTATTAGTTGTTCCCTGCCTCCACCTGCCAAGACTTGTGTGTTGAAATCCTAACCTCCCCCCCACGTGATGGTTTGGGAAGATGAATGGGATTAGCATGTAAGAGCTCCTGTACCTTGTTACAGGGTGAAGACACAGCATGAACACTGTCTGCAAGCCAAGAAACAAGTCCCCACTCGACACAAAGTTGGTTTTGCAATGATCTTGACTCTCCCAGAATTTAGAACTGGGAGGAGTAAATTTCTATTGTTTATTAGGCACCCAGCCCCTGGCATAATGTCATCATGGTCTAAACTAAGACATCACTATAACAAGTTACCAGAAACTCAAGGGTTCACAGTAACATAACATTTTAGAGTTCTGATGGCCAGAAATCTAAAAGGGATCCATCCATAAGCGAACTTTCTGCTTGGAAACCATGTTCCATCTCCAAAGCTAGCAAGACAGGGCCTTCTTTCTTTTCTTGTCTCAGCTTTTATCACCACCATACCCTTCCCCTAGCATCTCTTTCCTTCTGCCTTCCACCATTAAAGACTCTTGTAATTATAATAGACTTGCTCAGATAGGACAAGATAATCCACTCCTTCCGAAATTCCAACTAGTCACAGCTACAACATATTTGCCACATTAAGTGACGTATTCCCCATTTCCAGAGATCAGAGGCCATTGAATTGCCTCCCTTGCAGTTCTCTTGAGACTTATGTGCACCACAGCCAGCTAACCCCATTTCTAAACCACTGTTCCACTGCTGTGAAGAGACACCATAACCAAGGCAACTCCTATAAAAGAAAGCTTTTAACTGGAGCTTGCTTACAGTTTCAGAGGTTTAGTCCTTTATTATCTTGGTGGGGAGTATGGTGGCACGCACTCAGGAGTAGAGCAACAGTTGAGAGCTTTACAGCCTGATCCCTAGGCAAAGAGGAACACTGGGAATATAGTGGGCTTCTGAAACCTTAAGGTCCATCTCCAGTGACACGCTTCCCCTACATCTCCTAACCTTGTCATCCTTTCAAATAGTTCTCCTCACTGGTGACTAAGCATTCAAATATATGAGTCTGTGGGGGCCATTCCTATTCAAACCACTACATCCCACAATAATAATTTAAGGTCTGATCATATTTGTTGAAACCTAATGGTTGAAGACATTAAATTTTAATAATAACAGAAACGTTTAATAAAAATTTTCTTATCTGGGTGCAATGGGGAGACTGAGGTAGGAAGATTATCATGAGTGTGTAGCCGTCCTGGACTACTCATACTCTGGATGGCAATAAACTTTAGATCAGCCTGACTTATGACATGAAACTGTCTCAAACAAAACAAAAGTTTATTCTTTTCCTACTACCAAGTTGCCTTGCAGGAAAGACTAGATTATGCCCATAAACGTCTGTTGTATTTCAGAAAGGAAGGAGAAATCCTATGGGCTGAGAAGAGGGCTCAATAAGTTAAGTGCTTGCTGCAGAAGTGTGAGGATCCAAGTTCGTATCCCCAGAACCCATGTAGAGCTGAGCTGCGTGTGTCTGCCATCCCAGCACTTGTGGACTGACGGGAGGTGGAAATGAGAGAATGTCTAGCCAGGAATACACAGGGCAAATAACAGCAGGCTCCATTTCAAACAAACTGGAGGGCAGGACGGACATGAGAGGCTGTTCTCCGACTCCGCAGATGCTGTGGTATGGCGTGCCTTTCAACACCCATGCACGCAGAGATTCAAAAAGAAACTATGTCCGCAGGCCAGATAAGTCCATTTCACTGTGGTCTTTGCATGTGTTATATGTCTGCAGGCCGTATAAGTCCATTTCACTGCGGTCTTTGCACGTGTTAGTCTTTGTGTGTGCACCGCCTTTAAACATCACCGTTTTCTAGAATCCTAAAGTCCCATGCTTACACAGCACTGACCAATGTGTGAGATTATTCATCTGCTTAGGGTTCTATTGCTGATTGCACATGGACCCTAAATTCTCGGAACTGAGGGATCTTTCTACCCCCATTCTAGCACAGATTTTTTTTTCTTCCCTTCCTTTTTCTTTTTAGGACAGGGTCTCACTGTGTTCACTGACCTGAAATTCTCTACATAGACTAGGCTGGTCTTGAACTCATGAAGATCCACTAGCCTCTGCCTTCCCAGTACTGGGATTAATGCCTTGTGCCACCATACCCTACTGTAACCATTCTTAAGACACAGTAAAACCTCAAATATTTAGTAAGCACATAGGTTGCAGAAGTTTTACAAATGGAGGCTAAACTGTGTCACTGACAGAAAATTAAATTAGGAAAAGAAGCCTACTGGGATCAATGTAATCACAGTTTACAATTCTTCCTCCGCCCACTTTCCCCACCCCCTCCCGTTTTCTTTTCTTTTCTTTTTTTTTTTTTCTTTTTCTTTTTTTTTTTTTTTGAGATAGGGTTTCTCTGTGTATCTCTAGCTGTCCTGGAACTCACTCTGTAGACCAGGCTGGCCTTGAACTCAGAGATCTGCCTGCCTCAGCCTCCTTAGTACTAGGGTTTAAAGCCGTGTGCAAGCTTGAAACTTCTAAAGCAAAAGGAACAGTAACATGCAAGCTTTTTCCTGGCATTTCCTCTCCACCAGGCATTGTTCTAAGCTTTTTACATGTAGACTCATCTTTTTTTGTTTCTTTTGGTTTGAGACAGGACTTCTCTGTGGCTTTGGCTTTTGAGCCTGTCCTAGAACTAGCTCCTGTAGACCAGGCTGGTCTTGAACTCAGAGACCTGCCTCCCAAGTGCTTGAATTAAAGACATGCGCCACCACCGCCCAGCTCATCTTTATTCCTCATAGGTCGCAGCCTATTACAAAGCATATATTCTAAGTAACTTGCTCAGAATCACAGCAACAGTCAAAGGCAGAAGCTGACTTCAGCCCAAACAATTTAGAGTTCCTGTGTTTAACTACTTCATATTACCACTCCCTAAAAGCCAAGAACTAAGCCTTACAGCATCACTCTTTCTGTGAGGTGGAAGAGGGGGCTGCTTCTCCCTGGAGCACAGATGGGTGTTGAATGCTCTTATACATTTCAGAACTCTGAAAATTTACTAGTGTCCTTACAGTAAGTGTTCCTTCTGATGTTGATTCTTTAGTAAACAAGCAAAGACAGTGGGGCTGGACAATATGACTCCCTATTCAGCCGCTGTCCCAACAAAAGCACTGTCAATCAGTCAGCTGTATCTCTACAAGCAGCACCAGCCTCCTTGAATATCCCATGGACACCCTGAGAACACCATATGCTGATGACAGCTGGTTCCCAGTCTTCTGGACTCAGCCATGGTGGAAGAGTCTGGACCAGATTTTCTGTGTTACCATCCTCTGTGAACTCTGTATCAGGGCATTTTAAACTTTTCCCACTCTTACTCCCTATTCATCCGAGAAGGTCTTACAGAATGCCAGGTATGTAGGTATGTAAACTAGGCATACAAATAAAGCATATAACAAAGTATAAAGAAACTTACTTTAAATAATAAGGATAAAAGTAACTTTGCATACTAATGACATAGAGGTACTTGTGTATATGTGCCCATCTTTGTGTGTTTCTGTGTGTTAACCCTGGGCCATTTTACAGCCCCTAAACCAAACATTTTAGTATGGTATAATTCAAAGTTATATCGACTCAGTATATGTCAAGGGATAGTGGTAAAAAAATAAACACATTAAATTCTTTGTTTTCCATGATTAAACCATTATGTTTATGAGGGGGAAAAAGTCCAGAAAAAGAAAAACAGTAAACAATTCAGGCTCAGGATCACTTAGGGAGTTGCCTGGAAGACACTACTCTGTGCTGTCTTCTCTAGTTTTGGAGCATCTGACCCAATAAAAGTTTTCTCTCAAGTGATCTTTTGTCTTTCAGAGGCCACCGTGAAAAGCAGCTGGGACAGCAGAGCAGTGGGGATGGCAGACGCAGCTGCGCTGTCTGGCCGCCAAGTTGAGACAATGGCAAGGCAGCTGGCAGCTGACCGGCTAAAAAGGCGCAGCTGAGCAGCTCAAAAGCAGCCTGGACTGTTAGGAAGGACGACCAGAGAGAACAGACAGCCAACCAGAAACTGCAGACCTCAGAACTGGAAAGCGTAAGAGCTGTAGCACTGGTTGCTGTAAAGCGCTGGGGAATCCCAGTAATAAAGTGAGCCTGGAAGCCAGGAGCCAGCCAAGAGCTGGGGAAATCCCTGTGTCCCAGGCCCATGCAAGAGTTGTTAGGGTTTGTAGGGACAGGTGGATCTGTTAGTTCCAGGCCAACCGGTAATATACAGTGAGGCTGTACACACACACACGGTAATATACAGTGAGGCTGTACACACACACACGATAATATACAGTGAGGCTGTACACACACACACACACACATGGTAATATACAGTTAGGCTATACACACACACACGGTAATATACAGTGAGGCTGTATATACACACACACACACACGGTAATACACAGTGAGGCTGTATACACACACACGGTAATATACAGTGAGGCTGTATACACACACACACGGTAATTACAGTGAGGCTGTACACACACACACACGGTAATTACAGTGAGGCTGTACACACACACACACGGTAATTACAGTGAGGCTGTACACACATACACGGTAATATACAGTGAGGCTGTACACACACACGGTAATATACAGTGAGGTTGTACACACACACACACACACGCGCGCGCGCGCGCACACACACACGGTACAAGGGACCTGGGCACTAGAAGGCCACCTACCGCCGCCTCCCTGTTGCCCAAGCTGCCAAATACCATCTCTTGATGTGGGTAGACCCGGACACCGACAGCAGGAGTACACATTTGCGTCGGTAGAAATAAGCCTGCGTAAAGAAGGCTGCAGCGCACGGGGACTGAAATTCACGCTTCGCTTCCTTTCCTGTCCTCAGGTCTGAAGTGAACCGCCTTCAGCCTGCTACATCCTCCCAGCCCATAGCCTCGCTGGTCCTCACCGGATCCGTCCAAGCCCTTCCACTGATCTGCCCGCCCGCACTTCGGGCTTTCTCTGACAGAAGTTAGCGACCTCTGGAGCGAAGTGCCGAGAAATCCCCAAACCTAGGTCAGCCTGAAAGTTGGTAGGAGGCCAGAGTCAAGAGCTAGGGAAATCCCTGTTTTCTACCCCTCCACCCCGGACCCCGCAAGCAAGAGTTGTAGGGATAGGAGGATTTCTGTTGCGTTCCAGGACAGCCAGGAATATGCAGTGAGATTCTGTCTAAAAACAAAACAAACAAACAAAGGAACAGGACTGTGCAGACGGTCGTCTCCCCCGTGAAGCCCCGCGGGTCCGGACGAAAACTTCTGGAAGAAAGTTGCACAGCCCCTCCCGGCTGCCGCGGTCCCCGACATCTAGCCCCGCCCACACCGCGCTCCGAGCCTACGCGTCGGCGCCTGGGTGACGTCGATTTCCCACGCCGGGAAGAAAGTGGTGTGCGGCGTTTGCTAGTGGTCTTCTTCCTCTGCGTGGCCCGGCACTATGAAGGAAACGCCACTCTCCAACTGCGAGCGCCGCTTCCTGCTCCGCGCCATTGAGGAGAAGAAGGTGCGAGGCCTCGGTGGCTTTGGGTAGACTCGGGTTGCCCGTGGGGTGGATTCCGGTGGCCCGTGAATTCATTGTTAATTTGGCCTGTGGTGTGGTCGTGGTGTGAACTCGGGTGGTTCCCAGCGTGGACTCTGCCCATTCCCCCAGCCTCGGGCCAGTATTTTATCCTGGCCGGTTCCTTTGAGCCTCAACCCACCAGCCCTTGTCAGTGCCAAGGGCCCAGGACCAGACAGACACAGTTGCTGCTCTTAAGTGTGTTAAAAGGTGTGTGATGTTTGCTTACAGCGGCTGGACGGCAGACAAACCTATGATTACAGGAACATCAGGATCACATTCGGAACAGATTATGGATGCTGTATTGTAGAACTTGGGAAAACAAGGTACCACGAATCAGTTAGATAATACCACAGAGGGTGGGAGAATTACATACTGACTTACTCGGGTGTTTACCGAGCAGCTCACAAATACAAACAGTGCTTCCTTTGATGAGGAATACGTTTCTTTAATGCAAGCTTTTTTAGTTTTCTGGTCACACTTTAACTTTTAACCACGAGTACTTTCCGCTGTATGGATATCATAGTTCCTCATGACCTTTATAAGTCACGTTGGTAGCTGACACCGATCACAGAGAATTTGTTATCTGCATGTCTCTCATAGTCTAAAGTGAGGAGTGTAGATCTTGTCATCAGTGAGTCTCAGCTTCCCTTATTGTTGAGTGATTAAGAGATTAGAGATTTCCTTGCTGTCATCCTTTTAGGTATAGCATTTCTTTTATTTCTGCATGAAATCTTACATTTAAACATTTTATTATTATTGTGTATGTGCACGACTGTGTGTGTCAGCGGCTTTGCAGACTCTGTGGTGTGTGGAGGCGGCTTTGCACGACTCTGTGGTGTGTGGAGACAGCTTTGCTGACCCAGTCCACTACATGCTGTAATTTCTGCCTCCTGTCATGTTGTGCTGTTATTTGGGATTGATTTTTGTCTGTTTTACATTTCATTCTTTTAATTGAAAGGGCAGTATGTTGAGCTGACCGCTTTGTACCTTTGTTTTTACAGAGTTCTTGGACAGGTTTCCTGTGAACTTGTTTCTCCAAAACTCAATAGGGCAACAGAAGGTATTCTGTTTTTTAACCTTGAACTTTCTCAGATGGCTGCTCCAGCTTTTGAACCTGGCAGGTATCTTGCTTTTTCTTAAGCTCCTTTAGCCATAGAAGAATTTGACAACAGTAAAGTGTCGTTTTAATGCTCAGAGTTATAGTTCATGACAGTTCATTCTTGTTTCCACAGGCAATCAGATCTCTTGGTGAAGCTGAATCGACTCTTGGAAAGGTGTCTAAGAAACTCAAAGTGTATAGACACTGAATCTCTCTGTGTTGTCGCTGGTGAAAAGGTGGGAAATATACCCCAGGTTTTTAACAGTGGCTACTGTTGATTCAGGCATAAAACATTAGGAAGACTGGAGAGATGGTTCATTGCTTAAGAGCACTGGTTGCTCTTTCAGAGGCTCTGGCTTCAGTTCCCAGCACTTACGTGTCAACTCACAACCACCTGTAACTCTGGTTCCAGAGATCTAACACTTAGGGTTTTGGGGGCACCAGGCATGCGTGTGGCACATACACACATGCTAGCAAATTTGCATACGTGTAAAATAAAAATGAACATTTTTTAAAAAACATAGTTAGGTTTTAAATGTTGGGGTGGTTCTATTTATTTACATATTAACATGTTCTCAAATACTTACATAGAAAAGTTCACTATTAGTACTTCAAGTATTTGTTTTTTGTTAAAATTAACTGAATTTTACTGGATAAATTGAAGGATTAACTACATGCTTTAAACGAAAAAATATGTGTACAGTCATGCTCAGTTAGGATTTATTTTTTTATCTTAAATTCACTTTCAGGTTTGGCAGATCCGTGTAGACCTCCATTTATTAAATCATGATGGAAATATTATTGATGCTGCCAGTATCGCTGCGATCGTAGCCTTGTGTCACTTCCGCAGACCCGATGTCTCTGTCCAGGGAGAAGAAGTGACACTGGTAAGCTTCCAGGGCTCAGCTGGAGTTGTTCTTATGAACGAGATGTGCAGACAGGAAGTTAGTAGTGGAGGCGTGTGTCACATGGTATTCAGATCTACTCTAGTATTTGTTCATGAGAAAAAACTGCAGATGTTCAAAACTGTCCTAAAAATTTCTAGTTCCCTTACAGAAATGTGTCAATAATACCATAACCCAGCTCGGTTTTCTGAAGTAGAACTGTGACCCTTTCTTTGAATTTGACTATTAGAGGATATGGTTGGTTTCTTTTTGGGGTCGAGAGGCCGACAGTACCTGAAAAGGACTGTGAGTCACCAGATTTATGTGTTTTCTTCGGGCCTTTTGTTCACTGAGCCAAGTAGATAACACAAGTTGATCAGAAATGTCTGGAGGACCTAACTGACAATGTACTGCTAGGCTCTGCTTATAGAGCAGGCTAGAGATAGGACCTAAGAACCTGATCCTCTAACTCAGAGTGCCCAGATGGTCCCAGTGTTGCTCCAGTGAGAACCAGTGGTCTGTGCTGTCCTCTTATTGCCAGGTAGGCCAGTTTTGACTGAGTGTGAGTGTGTGTGTGTGTACGTATATATTACATGCTAGAATAATTAATGAAAGTGTACTCTTTGAGCCTGAGTTGCAAAGGGAACCATTGGATGCTCAAGTTTTCATAATGGTGTTTTGAGGACCTTTGCCAGAGCAGAATCTGAAGATTTGGAGGCAAGAACAGTGCTCCTACAGCAGAAGGAGTGCGAAGGAAATAACAGGAGAGCGAATGTGGTTAGTTTTACATGGAGGTAGATCAAGGGCTCCTGTGTAGCACTGGACAGACTACTAAAAAGGCAATCTGGGATAGAAGATTAGACATAAGATTGATGTTTTATCATCATAAATAGGAACACAGCTGTCAAAGTCATATAAGTAATTATAAAAGACATTATTTAGCTACTCACAATTAAGAATTTCATTTCTTAGTATTTGATCTCAAAGTGACTTTGCCGACCTAAGAATTTGGCCTTTTCTCTTGAAATAGTACACCCCTGAAGAGCGCGACCCTGTTCCGCTGAGCATCCACCACATGCCCATCTGTGTGAGCTTTGCTTTCTTCCAGCAAGGGTAAGTGTCGCCTTGGCACGGGCTGAAAGTCTAAGTATGCCTAGGAGTTGGAGTCTGCTCATTGAAAAGGGTCTCCTATCTCCACTAGTTTTGAGCTGTCTATATAGCTTAGTTGACCTCGCACTTCTGATCCTGCAGCCTCCACTCCGTGTGCTGGGATTACAGGTATGTACTGCCGTGCCTGGTTTATCTGGTGCTGGGGATTGAACTCAGAGCTTTGTTCATGCTGTAACACTCTTCCAGCTGAGCTAGGAGCTTTCTCCCTTTCTGACAGACCAGGCATGCTGGCCTTGAGAGCACGTGCTGGTTTCTTCCTATCTTTGTAAGGGGAAGTCAACAAGCTCAGCTGTTAAAATGCACTTCCCATAACCTTTCTGCTCATGACATCCTTACAGAATAAGAATTTAATATGACACAGTCTCATCTGAGAAAGTGGGGAAGAGTCACTGTGGATTAATGGCCATAGGTACTGTGAAACATCGTGGAGCGGGTAGTTCTAGGAGCACATTGCAAATCAGAACACTCGATTCCTTCAGCTGTCTAGTCTTTTCTTCCCAAGTCCTTGTTATCCTCTCATGGTCTAAAATGGTGAGGCTTATCTACCATGTGCTTCTAAGAAAATCTGGATCCTTTGGTCTTCAGGAAAAAGGAGACTTGTGTGTTGTCTAACTCTTTATTAATGAGCCAGAAGTCATTTCATCAAAGAGATTGTCTAAGTATTAGGTTTAAATCTCAGTCTGAACTTAGTGTCGTTTCATTGTAGTGGCCAGAGAAACATATACCACATAACTGAAACTATTGACTTAAAAGCTTCTTCAGTGTTGACCTTGAATGCTAACTTGAAAAACCTGTTGTAGAAACAGCACTCAGCTTCAGATGCGCTCAGTACCATTTGACATTTGTTTCAGAACATATTTATTAGTGGACCCCAATGAGCGAGAAGAACGAGTCATGGATGGTTTGCTCGTGATTGCCATGAATAAGCATCGAGAAATCTGTACTATTCAGTCTAGTGGCGGGATAATGCTGCTCACAGACCAGGTCAGTGCTTTGACAGTAATCCCTGGTAGAGGGCTCTTTTCAGAAGCTTTGTTGTTACTTCATTTGTTTCCAAGACAGGGAAGACAGGGTTTCTCTGTATAACAGCCTTAGCTCTCCTGGAACTAACTCTTAAAACCAGACTGGCCGTGAACTCACAGAGCTCTGCCTCCTGAGTGCTGCAATTAAAGGTGTGTGGCCACAGGGTACCTCAGATGAGTAAGTCTAGTTATGTTAGAATCTGGCTTCATATATTCTAACAAGTGGCCATGAGTTATGCTTTCTTTCCTTGCCCCCTATCTAACTGGAGGAATACCTTAGTTCCTTCAGTGAAGAAAGATAAGTATTGCTACTTTTTAAAGTATTAAATGTATACATTAAGAGAAAACTAAGTTTTAGTTTTAGAATTCGATACAAGCAGCAGTGATACTCAAACCCGGCCACATATCAGATTCACACAGAGGCTGTAGATAATATTGTGCCAAGTAGCAGTGTAAGGGAGCTGTTTGCATTCAAATTGTAACTGATCTTTATAGCCTTTGGTCTCCGTGTTTTCCCCTGCTTATGTGGTAGACAGGATTGAAGGGTAAATGTGTAGGCGGATGATGGGCATCTGAGATGCATTACTGCCGCCAGCACCACTGGTGCTAGGATTGCAGCCACTGTTGCTTTTTCTGTGGCTTACGGACACAGAAAGGAAGTCCGTATTCCTGAGCCTTTGATTGGTGATCTCTGTGGTATCTTCTCAAGTCAGTTCCCTTAATGTGTTAGACCTTCAAAAGTTAAGGGATTTTCATATTTTTGTCTTAACTGTGTTTATTGTGCCTTAATCTCACACTTGGAAAAGAAATTCTTAAATTATAAAGGTAGAGAATTCATGCCATGGTTTTGGTTTCATTAGAAAAAGCCGTTTAGTTTGTTTTCTTTGACTAACACCCCAAATTTACAAATAGGTTTTGAGATGCAGTAAAATAGCTGGGGTGAAAGTAGCAGAAATTACAGAGCTGATACAGAAAGCTTTGGAAAACGACCGGAAAGTTAGGTAAGTTTAATTTCTCACAATTATGTGCTCTTTAAATCCCTGTTTCTAAGGGCTTTTATCACAAGGGCAGTCTTATAATTTCATATGTGGTCTTTTCCTAGTTATTCTCAGTTGTTCATACTAGTACTTAGTATGAACACAGTTGAGATTTTATTCTAAAAAGTTACAGAAGTGTTTTCTTTAAGTGAACATGTTCTTATGAAAAAAGAGTCTAATAACTCAAATGAATAGAACAAACAGGCTGGTTTATAGCTTTGCTTGTTACCTTAAGTAACAAGTACCCAGCACTTCAGAGTACTGTCTTGTCCTGTGGAGGCTTAGAGAATACACTCCAGGTACCTAGCAGACAGGCAGCAGAGGTTCACATCTGTCTTGATTACTATGGGAGTGCTCTCGTTTGTTTCCCATTGCTGATGTAAACCACTGACCAAGAGCATTTTAGGAGAGGAAAGGATTTATTTGGCTTATACTTCCAGATCAGTTCACCAATGAGGAGCCTGGAGGCAGGCCTCCTGCTAGTTCATGTAGCATTTCCTCTGGTGAGGGAACTCATCAGAGCTGAGGGGTACAGAGAGACCAGAAGCGTGCTGATTGCTGGCTCACAGATGCATGCTTAGCTACATGTCTTACACAGCACAGGATCACCTGCCCCAGGAACAGTGCCCCTCATAGTGGGCTGAGCCCTCTTTTATCAATTAACAATCAAGATACTCCTCCACAGATATGGCAGTCTGGTTTGTTGAGGGCCTCCCTTCAGTGACTCTAGGCTCTGTCGAGTTTATAGTTGAAGCTAACGAGGACAAGTGGTGAAGTTAAGCAGCTCTATTTCTCATCTACCAAAGCCTAAGTAGTAAGTTTTTTCTTACTGTCATCTACAAAACCTCTACCCAAACCCCTACAGGAAAGAAGGGGGGAAGTTTGGCTTTGCAGAGTCTATAGCCAATCAAAGGATCACAGCATTTAAAATGGAGAAGGCCTCTGTTGATACCTCCAACGTAGAGGAGAAAGCAGAAGAAATTATTGCTGAAGCTGAACCTCCTCCAGAAGTGTATCTTTATTACGTGGTTTATACAGTAACGATGCTTAACCTTTTTTTGTCGTTGGTTTTTGTTTTTATCAAGGCTATAATGTGCATATTGAAATTTGGTTTGGGGGAAATCATACTTAAGAGATAAATATGCCATATTAAGTTGATAATATGACATCTAGCTTTTCTCAGTTATCTCTAAAAAACAGTTTTCTATTTTAAAAACCAACTTAGAGCTGGGGGATGTAGCTCACTGGTACTGCAGTTTTCTAGCTATGTATAAGGTGCTGGGTTCTATTCCAGTACTGTAAGAAAATACAAATGAAATTACAGCATTCATTTCCCTTTGAGAAACAACTTCAATACTGATAAGACCAAGTTCATTATCTTGAAAAAAATTTATTGCCAATTACTATTAAGTTGATTATTGGTGATGGAACACATGAAGCAGTCTTAGAAGAAAATAGCAATGTTTTGGATATTCAGTTTTCTTAACTTGTTAAGTGTTTCCAAACCTGTACTGTGGACTCCTGGTACTGCTCAGATAGGAGACGGAATAGAAAACTCTTGGGGTGACCTTGAAGATTCTGAGAAGGAAGAGGAGGAGGAGGAGGAGGGTGGCACTGATGAAGCTGTCATTCTTGATGATACAAAGATGGACACTGGAGAAATTTCTGATATTGGAAGCCAAGGTAGGTGATTCTTTTGGCTTTTACTATGTATTAGAGATAGCTACAGATATAAATCTACATATGTAAACTACATATGAAAGAGGTATCTGTAGAGATTGTAGGTCATACATAGAGCTAGTTCCTGTCTTGGAAAGTGAAATACTTTGGGATTTAGTGGTATGCTTTGGCATGTAAATGATAGTGATACTCTTAAACAATTAAAAAAAATTACATCTGGCCAGGTGTGATAGTATACATCTCTCAGCACTGGGAAGACAGGCAGGAGGCTCTCTGTTCTACATAGGAAGTTTCAGAACATCAAGAACTAGAGATCCTATCAAACAAAAGTCTACCCATCGGCATTTGAAGGTTTTCCCTAACGGTCTCATCCCTGCAAGCTGCCTTGTGTAGTTTGACTCAAATAAAAAGCTCATGATATGGGCCAGAGAGGTGGTGAAGACACTTATTGCTCAGTCAGGATGACCAGTTTGTATTCCAGCTCCAAGGGCACCAACACCCTCACCTGGTCTGTGGAGAACAGCACGTATGTACTTTCACAGATGTGCACAAACCTTTAAAACAAGCTATGACACAGTACTATTCAGTAGCATCTTCTGTGGTAAGAAGTGTTATTTACATGCATTGGCTAGGATGCAGCCACTGTTTACCTATTGAATATTTGAAATGTGGAGTTAATTGACCACATTAGTAGCAGTGACTGTCATTTTAGGGTAGAAGCCCCTGGCAAAGTCAACCATTTTTACATTTAGTGTATATGTGCATGTGTGTGCCTGTGGACATAGAGAACTTTAGCTAGAGTTCCAAGAGCTTGTGAGCTATATAGGTGCTAGGAATGGAACTCAGATTGCAATATGTACTCTGTGGGAGAAAACAAGGGTATTAAGAGCTAATGTATATTCTACTTGTCTTCATAGAAGAAAATTATTGCTGATAGCCTGTGGGTTTTTGTTTTGACAGGGAACCAGTGTTGGCTTAATTAGGTAGATGGGTGACTTTTAACGGGATCTGGTAAATGCTATATAGAATCCTTTGTATCCAGTTGAATTTGTCTAGGATTTAGCAAGGTTCATAGATAGCTAAAATAACCAGGATAATGGAGAAGGTAGAGCTCTTCCAAAGCACGTGAACACAATGCTGAGAAAGAATACACAGCCAGCCAAATGAACAAAGGATTAATTTGCATGCTTTATTTACACACATATATAAAATTAATATTCAAAAGAAAAATGGGCAAACAAAACAGTTTTCTACATTTTTCATGGTTAGCCCTGGTAGTAATATACTAGACCATCCTGGCCTACGTAAGTCCTCTTTTTAAAAAAAAGAAAAAGAAAATACTTACAGAAAACATAAATTTTTACAGTTTATGGGAGGGGGGGGTAAAGATTTGGAAAGAGTAAAGCATATGCCTCCAGGCAGCAGAGCTCGAGTGTGGGCACAGAAACGAGAGCTTCAGGACTTGGGATGTAGATAGTGATGTAGATAGATAAGCAGTTACTTTTACTTTTTTGGTATTTTCTAAAGGTGCCCCTATAGTGCTGTCAGATAGTGAAGAAGAAGAAATGATCATTTTGGAACCAGACAAGAAGCCAAAGAAAATAAGGTAAGAGATTTCTGGTTTCTTTCAAATGTCCATAAAAACAGGACCTCGGTGTGTGACAGGACACCTGAGCGTTGTGGTGATGCCGTGCATCAGGCAGTGGGCACACAGTGAGCTGTCGTTACTTTATTCACAGAGCACAGACCGCCAGTGCAAAGGAAAAGGCCCCGAGTAAAAGTCAAGTGAAAAGGAGGAAAAAGAAGAGAGCTGCCAATTAAAGCTAACCTGGTATTTTTGTAAATATATATATATAACTAATAAAAGGCTATTTATTCAGTGCTGTTTAACAGCCCTGGGTAGTTTTTTATTTGAAAACCCATTATAAAAACTGAACTTTTTGATAAATTTTGTCTTTAACATTATGCTTTGAATAAACTTTCTGTACAACTTTTCTGTTGCACAAAATCTTATCTGTTAAAGTTGATAAATAAAATAGTTGAGTAAACTACCGCAGCATACGTAGAACTGAAGGGGTCTGGGGATCTCTACATACTATTTTATAACCAAGTCAACAATTTGGTTTAGTTGCTTAGAATAGTCAATGTCAGAATTTGAAGATCCACTTCCCTGAAATATTTCAGTTTTAGAATGCCTTTTCCACCCCCACTGAACAGTAACAAACCAAGTAAGCTTTTCTAAGTGACCTTATCAGCCTTATTTTTATCTCAAATTAACTTTGACTTGCAAAGATTTCCAAATCAATTTATTCTTAATGTCCTGACAGTTGGCAGCACCAAATGTTAACAAAACCAATTAAAATTAGCCAAATATCTAAGATAAGACACATGTACAAAAGATATACAAATTAAAACCATTTAAAAAGCAATGGATACCATAATTTGTCTGTGGCTCTACCATTTACATTCTGAAATGATTGTGAAATTAAACCCCAAGATAAAAACTGTCCATTGTGAACTCTGAGTGACTCCCATTCTAAACAAAGGTAGTCTTTCATTCTTACACATTTAGTGTCTCTGGTGGGTTGAGAAGAGAAACACCGTGGTACCTGTTGAGTAGGGAAGAAAACAAATTTAGTAAACATTGATGTACCCCAGACTGGAGAAATGCTATTCTATTTGACTAGACTGATGATTGTAGAATCATTTGATACTCAGAACACATGCACCTGTTCCCTTCCCACCCTAGCAGATGCCCAGGGGGAAATGCCAGGCACAGCAGCTCCCAACATACGATTTCTGTCTTGCTGAGGCAGCTGTGGCAGAACAAAGAATCTGACTCTTACTTGGAATGTTTGTACTTTTCCCTTATCGACTGTTGGGCATGCTGTGGTGCTCTGAGGTAGGTCTGGTAAAGATCCATGAGACAAGGCTTAAGACTTTCCAGGGTATATCCAGTCTTTTGTACCAATGATTCAGGCCAGCTTTGTCCTGTGACGGTATAGAGTGCTAAATGAAAGGCAGCTCCAGCAATAAGTGACGGCAAGTACTTTAGGTATGGGTCAGCATCTATCAGACTCAGTTCTCCCAAAAACTGGAATGAAAAAACAAATAGCTCTAAAATCACAAGTTCTCTCCTTACATCCTGATCTGTTTTTCCCATCTTTGATGTTCACTGGTTCTGTATCAGCCCGGGGAGAATTTATTCCAATGTTTTGCTCCATCTTCAGTTTACATTTCTACCCCCTAATTAACTTAAAACATCTACCAGGATGTTATCTTTAAACCACTAGTTAGTGTTTTTCTGACATGGTTACTTCTGGATATCCACTGGGAAAATTCTCTCCTGGACCTCTCAGTCCCTTTCCACGAACACCAAATATTTAAGTACCTTACATTAAAAGATACACCACCATTTTCGTACAATCTAGTGCTATATACCTATAAATAAACAGCACAGATGTAGTTGCATCGTCGTGTGTGTTTAGGGCTATACTTATCCAATACATAGGCAGGCACCTTAAATGCCCGTTGGCTGATTTCATAAGCACAGAACCCAAAGAGAGGGCCAACTACATTATGTTTCTTTTGCTAGCTATAGGTTTTTCTGTGTATTGAAACTGAAAATACTTAATCTCTTAAGCAATGTTATACAATGAAACCAGGGCTAATTATAACCTAAAAAAAAAAAAAAAAACCTCATAAATGAACTTACCATTGCTAAGCTTTCAACTTTGCAGTTTGCAGGCTGCTGGTGCAGAAAGTATTGAGTAAGAAACTGATTTACTGTTGGAGCAGCTAAGTCAAAAGCAAGGACTTTCAATATGAGTTGCTCCATTCTCAGGACCTGCTTTTTGGAATAGGTGTCGTCTGTAATATACACAAACTCTGCTACTTCTGGGGGGTATATTTCTTCAAATTTTCTACAACAAAAGAAATTTTAAGTGAGTTTTTTTTTTCTTCAAAAGCAGGCTTTGTCCTCATCTAAAATGCTTGGGCTGGGCTGTACAGACTCAAAACTCACTTCCATCAACCACATTCCCACTGACAGTTGACCATCTCTGGTTGAGATGATCGACAGCCAATCAGCCAGTGAGGGGCCTAGGTATGTCTCCTGTGCGGTCGAGGAAATGATTTGTAAGTTTTCCAAAATGGAAAAACAAGGCCAGAATAGCTGAAAATTTAGATAACCTATGATTTCAGGAAAATAATGTCTTTTAAATATCGTTTTTATGCTCGATGAAGGGAAAGTACTACTTTTCCTCCAGGAAGCACTTTATTGTTTAACCTTCTAAGTTCTGATCTAGCCCATTCAAGGCACATGAAACCCAGACCTAGAAAGTTTTATGTTCTAGGCTAGAAAACAAGTTTCACCATCTACTCCAAGAAGCCCCCACCTCCTAAAGCCGTCAGTGTTGAAATGTTAAGAGCACAAAATCTAAATTTATTCCCTTCATTACAAAATAGTGAGAAAGCACTGAGACTCAGGTTCAATTCTCAGCACCAGCAATGGTGGCTCATAAAACTGTCTTGGGATCCAACGCCCTCTTCTGGCCTCAGCAGACACTGTACACATGTGCCACAAACCACCCACTAAAGTATAAGTGAGGAGGGGTAGTGAAAATGACTGTGAAGTAACTACTTACGAAGCCAGCAGCATAGCAGCAGTGCCTACAAGTTGAAGCTTCCCTCTTAACACAGACATGGAAGAGAGGAACCGGTCAATGTAGTTCACGGCCAAATGCAGGGTCTCATTCAGTAATTTATATTCTTCTCCCACTTCAACTAGCCAGTCCACAAGGATGGCCCGCATACTGTTAGTGATGTCCGGCTGCTTCTTCATATAACCCACTTTAGGTTTACATTTAACCTCCATTTCCCTCAGGTATGTGTGGATATCTTCATGGTAGTCAGGAACTTCATTAACACTCGGTGGCTTTTCGTCTTCCAAAACAATAGACATATCCATTGCATGTGGTGATTCTGCGTATGACATCGATACCAAAGTATTTATCTCTCTGGTAAAGCAACAGAGTATCCTATTCTGGTCTTAATATTTCGGTCTCTATAGCTTTAGGATGAACTTAATTCAAAAAAAGAAAATAAATAGGCTACTAAGAGGACTGAGAATTACCTTAAGTATCACCTTCCACAAAAGATGAATAGATGATACAATGATTCTGTGAGGACAGAGAGCGTAACAAAATTTTGAAGTAATTTTTTTGTCTTAAGAGAGAATTGCAGATCTCAGAAGCTGATGTATTCAAACCACAATCAAGGAGTGACTAGAATCAGGTAAATGTTGTATTAACAAATGTTAGTAAACTGTAAGGGATTTGGTATTTGTGAAAATGGGGTCTCATCCAGGTGGTGTTAGCGCACGCCTTTAATCTCAGCACTTGGAAGGCAGAGGCAGGCAGATCTCTGTGAGTTCAAGACCAGCCTGGTCTTGAACTAGTTACAGGAAAAGAGCTAGTTACAGGAAAAGCTCCAAAGCCAGAGAAACCCTGTCTCAAAAAACAAACAAACAAACAAACAAAAAGAAAATAGGGAAGGTCTCATTCTGTAGTCCAGGCTGGCCTGAAATTCACTCTGTAGTCCAGGCTGGCAATCTTGCCTCAATGCCCTGTGTGCTAGTTACAGGCATGAATCCATTCAGTTGTACTTTTTACCATTTAAATTATCTTTTGAAGTAAAGAATTTCTTTTTTTTTCCCCTAGAGAATGTTGAGTTAAGAAAAAACAGCCAGTGCCTTTAATCCCAGTACTTGGGAGGCAGACAGGCGGATTTCTGAGTTCAAGGCCAGAGCTAGCTCCAGGACAGGCCCCAAAGCTAGAGAAACCCTCTTTTGAAAATACACCCCCCACCCCTGCCAAAACACACACTACAAAATTTATGTAAAAATAAATTATTCCCATACCCTTCTTCCCCATCAGTAGAACTAACTAAACTAAAGGGAGCTGGGGAAGATAGGCGGCTTAGACAGTGCCTGATACACAGCATGAGGGTGTAGTCGCATTCCCAGCACCACGTAGAAGTTAGATGTGTCTTATCTGGAACCCTAAGACTAAGGAAGGAGAGAGGGTCGAGAACAGTCAAGTCCATGGAGATTGGCGGTCTGCCAATCTAGCTAAACCAGTGACCTCCAGTGAGACTTTTTACATCAAGAAATGAGATAGAAAAATGGTGACAGATATCCCAAAGTCAAGTACACCTCCAGTCTCCACAGGTACCAGCACGACAAGCATACCCCTTCCCTGACACACAGCACTAGGCGGAGAGTGCAACACCTCGACAGAGATATTACACCTCTGGTCTCCATACAGGGAGACCATAGCAACAGCAGGGCTGTCTGCAGCAGCTGCTCTGCCTTCCTTGTGCATCTGACGACTTACATCATATGAGCAGATTGATTTTAAAGGGATGGCAGATACCACAATGCTCAAAACGGTAGCTTCAAGTAGCACTCTCAGGAGTAGCGTGTTAAGACATGAGTCATAAATACAACTGAAATTTATTCTCCCAGCCAAACAAACACTGATGAGGTCAGATTAAAATAAGCATTTAAGATCTTATTAAGATTGATAGTTTACAGTGCCCTCCCTGCCTGTTAAGGATGGGTCCTTTTGTAGGTCAGTAGGCCTGAGGATTAGCCGTGAGATCTGAGAAACCCTTATAGGCCCATTGCAGTAATCTTAGCTCACTGTGTTATGATCAAGTAAAACAGTCTTAGTTGGGCATGGGGGCGCATGTCTTTAATCCCAGCACTCAGTGAGGCAGAGGTGGGCGGTTCTCTGTGAGTTTGAGGCTAGCCTGGTCAACAGAGTAAGTTCTAGAACAACTAGGGCTGTTATACAGAGAAACTCCATCTAGAAAAACAAAACAAAGCGACATAGCCTTAACACTGAAAGTATTACTAACCCAATCAAGTAACTAATTTTAGTTTGATAAAGAACTTTAAGTACCGTATGATGTCACAGGCCTATAATCTAGAAACTTGGGAGACTAAGGCAGGCTGGTGTGAGCTCAAGACTTGCCAGAGCTACAGATTGAGATCCTGTCTCAAAAATAAAAGGCAAAAAACCTTACCAAAACTACCATCCATTGGATAATCAAGCGGCACCAGCGGTTTTCTGGCTCCAGGTAAAGAGACAGCTGCATTAAAAGCCAGGGCATCTTCAGACTGTGTTTCTTTATGCTCAGCTGGCCTCTTCTGGGTCTCTTCTGCTTCATCCACATGAATAGTAAAGGCAGGCTGTTTACTGTTTGCTTTCCATGAAGGACCAACAGCGACATGTTCATCGTTTACAGAAAGGTCCTTAAGAGGTGCAACCTAAAAAAGAATTTTTAAATAGAATTTTGCCTTATTGCCCTGTGGGTCTCGGCTTTTATTCCTAAATACTCCCTTAGGAAAAATAAACTTCTTGAGGCAAAGCCCAGATAAATAACAGTTTGAGTAAAGCAAGATAAAGGGTAGATAAATTTGTGAGTCGTTCCTACAAAGGCTGATTGAATTACAAACTAGTCAAGGCTCTAAGTTTAGGGGAAAGTACTGATTTGCAACTTTAGCCCCAGGGTGGAGCGAAAATGCAGGTCTGGCTAAAATGGCGGAATTTACCAAGCAAAATATTGCTTTCTATCCTTCCCCGAAGTGGAGGTAATCTGTGAAGCAGATGGTGAGGGGGAAGGGATCTGGACCCTATGGCAATGTCTGTCTTTCAAAGTGGAGGGAAAGGGACACAGCTGGGCGAAGTCGACACGCGGGGGGCATCGCTCGGTATGACCCCGGGCATTTTTACAAAGAAGCCACCACAAGTGCTGAAGGGCAGCATACACGGTCGGCAAGGCTGGCGGGGCTATTGGCACTGGAAACCCCGGGGCCGTGCAGACTGCAGCCCGACTCCCCCTAGAAGGCGCAGCGTGCTCTCTGCCCCTCTCGGCTGCTAAACCGATGTCCGCTCCCGCCCGGCCCTCCCCGACCCTAGTCCCCCTTTACCCGCCGAGTCTTGAATCTCTGCTGAGGCGCGTTTCCCCGCGCGTTCCCGGCCTTCAGCGCTATCTGCGCCCGCGGCTGCTGGGCTGGCGCCACCTTCTCGGGGTTGACATTCTCCTGGTCTTCCTGCTGCAGCGAGAGCAGGGCCGAGCCCGCCTCGCGAGCCGACGATCTCGAGCTGCCCGGCATCCCGGCTCCGGTGGGGATCGGTCGGCCGCAGAGCGTGCACTGCGCCCGCCGCTCCCAGGCTCTGCGCGGGACCCTGGCGGCCGACGCGCGGAGCAGACGCTGCGGGCGGGAGGAGCGCGGAGCCCAGTGGCCGCGAGCGAGCAGCGCGCCGGCCGCCGGCTGTTCGTGCAGTTCAAGCAGCGCGCGACTATTGAAATGGACCAATGAGGTCGCCCGGGGCCCGTGACGTCACCAGGAGCGCCGGGTGCCGCGAGCGAAGGCCCGACGGGAACCTAGCTGGGCGGGCGCCCGAGGACGCGCATGCGCGAGGGAGGAAGGGCGGGGTGAGCGCCAGCCTCGGGCGGGTTCCCGCAGCTCCTAGCGTCTGTAACCCCGCGGCGCGCAGGACGCCGGGCGGGCCAGACGAGCCCTTGGGCCTCCAAGTGACAGCGCTGTCGCCCTCACTCAGAAGGTACCTACCAGAACACACACACACAAGCACACACTCTCATCTCTGTCTCTCTCTTCGCTGTTTATTTTTGCATCACCTCTCCAGGATATATTTTGTTTGTCGTTTAATTTTGAGACAGGGTTTAATAATGCAGCCCGGACTGTCCTGCAATTCACAGACATCCGCCAGCCACCGCCTCAGGAGTTCTACGCCTGGCATTATTCCAGTAAGCTTTTTTCCTCCCCTCTAATACAGATGTGACCAATTTAAAATGCCAGCTTGAGCTCTTGTTGATAACCATGAAACAAAATGGTGTATTAGAAGAAATTCAAACGTTTGTTAGTTTTGTTTACCCTTGGTTATGATATCCAACAAAGCACACCACTAAGTCCTGTGGACCCAAATAGATACCACATTCAGAAATAACGTGCGCGGTGGTGTGTACCTTTAACCGCAGAGCTCTGGATCTCTGAGTTCAAGGCCGGCTAGGCCTACATAACTAGTTCCAAACCAACTATATAGTGAGATGCGGTCTCAAAAAGTGCTCATATAGGGGGCTGGAGAGATGGCTCAGTGGTTAAGAGCATTGCCTGCTCTTCCAAAGGTCCTGAGTGCAATTCCCAGCAACCACCTGGTGGCTCACAACCATCTGTAATAAGCTCTGGTGCCCTCTTCTGGCCTGCAGGCATACACACAGATAGACTATTGTATACATAATAAATCAATAAATAAATATTTTTAAAAAAGTGTTCATATGAAAAACTGGGGCCCTGTTTCTTGGGTGTACCAAGAAAGCCTCCAGAAAATATAAGAAAAAAAAGTGACCTTATTAAGACCCAACATCTATGCCTTAAATGTTTACATTTAATGATTAAGAATTGCACACAAAATATAACAATGTAACTATGGTTTTCTGAAAAAAGGCGTAACTATCCTTTGAAAGCAAAAGACAGCTGTTTCCCATCATCTTTATAATATCTTTACATTTTAACACAATATTCTCCTATAGATGTATAAAACTTCTATTGCTTGAAAGTCTCCCGAACATATAAAAAGTAGTTTCGCCATCACTCTTCACTTGAACACTTTAAAGCTCATCTGGTTACATCCAAGAAGTCCACCCGGGATCCCTGCAGTCTGAGCGAGCTCTGCTTACTTCGCTGGCCAGTCTACAGCACTAAGTCAAGTATTTCACAGCCTGCAAGAGGATCAAATCACCATGAAAGAAAGAAATGGGGTGTGAATTTATCCCAAATCCTAGAAAAGCAAACTTATTTCCACCTCATGAAAACAGAGGACTGGGGTACACTTATAAACTTGCCCAGCCTTATAAAATTCTAGCATGGCCCCTTATATCAGCTTCACTTAAGTGGTTGAAGAGTTTACAGAATGGTCAGGAAGACCAAACAAGTAATGTGATATATAAAAGGAAAATACAGTATAAAACATGAAGTCTGTACACTTATGTGTATTTTATATAAATGGCATTTTATTTTCCAATTCTCAATTTAGAAATTAAAATACCATTTGTCATAAAGTCGTTAATAGCTCTTATAATCATTCTACTTATGTTTGTTTGTTTTTCCCCCAAGACAGGGTTTCTCTGCATAGCTCTAGCTGTCCTACAATTCACTTTGTAGACCTCGAACTTACAGAGATCCCCTGCCTCTGCTGTGATTGAAGGTGTTTATCAGCCCCCAGGTTGACTTGGGCCTTACTGTGTTACATAGGCCGTCCTTGACCTCCCAGTTAATCCTCTCTCCTCGGAGTGCCAAGAATTCAGGCAGGAGCCATCACACCCATCTCTACTTGTGTTTTAGAAATAGAATTCTAGAATTAAAAGCGCACGCCTTTAATCCCAGCACTCGGGGGCAGAGGCAGGGGGATCTCTGTGAATTCGAGGCCAGCCTGGTCTACAAGAGCTAGTTCCAGGACAGGCTCCAAAACCACAAAGAAACCCTGTCTCGAAAAACCAGAAAAAAAAAAAAAAGAAATAAAATTCTCTTCATTCCAGTAAGTAGGAGCCTCACTTTAATTATGATATCACAAATGCTCCGTGTATCGAGAGTGGTCCCTCCTCACCACTTTCTGTTAAGCAGACTGCGCTGTAGGTCCTACCTTGTTCATTCTTCATGCGGCATCGAAGAAAGAAATCAGCGCATTCTGGTCGTAGCTGTCAAGAATCTCCAGTAGAGCAGGCACTTTAGTTTTTACGTTGGTGCCTTTGAACTTAAATTTATCTATGAAAAGATCAGTAATCATACCTATAAAGAAAAATGTTATTTCCTGTCATTGATGAGTTATTTAACAATGCAGTTAGTACTTTATAATCACTGACATGTCATTATTCAACATTTATAAATCTTGAAAAGGTTGGCCTTTATAAAAACAAGTATGTATATATGTGTTTTAAGCAACATTCAAGACATAAATATTTAATAACCTTCCTAACAACTGGTTCAGACAACCACTGCCAGCCATTCTGAATCACTGCTGGTATACACTTCATCACAGTGATGTCTGTTCTACCAGGAAGCTTCAACTGAATGAAGACACTCCACCTCCATGCTTACTGGATTCATAGGTCAGGGGCAAATTATTTCACCTCTGAGTTTCCCAGATGTAAAGCAGGGACAACCCAGGTAGTGGTAGCGCATGCCTTTAATCCCAGCACTCGAGAGGCCAAGACAGGTAGATCTCTGAGAGTTCGAGGCTGGCCTGGTCTACAGAACTAGTTTCAGGACAGGCTCCAAAGCTACAGAAAAACCTTGTATCAAAAAAAAAAAAACCAATAAATAAATAAAATAAAACAGGGATAGTTCAAGTTGTCAGTCATTTATACAAGACCCCAGAGACAAATAGATTTTAGGAACAGAAAAAGGAGAAAAAGAATATACCATGGCTGGTATTGGGACTCAGTACAATGGGACTGAGTGGCAACAACATCTGATAGCAAAATGACAATATTTTGGCAATAAAATTTATAGGTGATTATGCATTTTGCACTAGATGGAATAAAGAAGATTAGAAATTGACTTCATGTCAGAGTCAATCACAGTAAGGCACATTTTGCTGGTAAATGATTTACAAAAGCAAAACTCTGATTTTCAAAGCCGCTTTCTGGATTTTGGAAGCACGGGTAAGAGCTGGTAGACCTACAACACCTTCACTTCAGGATACTGTAAAAGAGATCCTGTGCGTGCCATACAGCGAGCATTAAAATATTCGTGTTGTTCCCGTAGGAGGAAGACTGCAGGCTAGCGGGACAAGTGACGGTGGTACAGGGAGAGACGGTCCTGAAGGCTTAGCCACTTGCTAGCTATGTGATGGCAAACCTTCCTCTCACATCTGGATAAAGAATACTGAAAATGAAGATAAAACCATCCACCTTGTAGAGCGGTTGCAACAGTTAAAAATCCCCTGGAAGCCGGCGATGGTGGCGCACGCCTTTAATCCCAGCACTCGGGAGGCAGAGGCAGGCGGATCTCTGAGAGTTCGAGGCCAGCCTGGTCTACAGAGCTAGTTCCAGGACAGACTCCAAAGCCACAGAGAAACCCTGTCTCGAAAAACAAACAAACAAACAAAAAAAATCCCCTGGAAGACGTTGCCGTGCGTGGCACACAGTGGGTCTCCCAGGAGGACTGCAGACAAGCCCTTCGCTGAGGCTGCTCCTCCCTCCCTCCATCTCTGCCTCCACTTCCCTTCGTCTTTTCTCTTGCTGTCATAAAATCTATAACATACCCAGCTCCTCACCAAAGCAAAACAAGTTTTAAACTGTGGATTTAAGCATCACATAAATATCCCTATGGAAGTTTTACATGAATAGATTAAAATGACCACATTTTTACAGCAGCAACAGAACCTGAAAGAGTCATCTGTGAGAAATAAAGTGTGGCTGGTGAGGGCTTGTGGGTCAAAAGGCTTCTTCACTGTGCTCGTATGATTCTGCTTTCTCATTTACTTGCATTTCTTTTTGTTTGTTTGTTTGTTTGTTTATTTATTTATCATTATTTTTTTTTCCAAGACAGGGTTTCTCTGTAGCTTTGGAGCCTGTCCTGGAACTAGCTCTTGTAGACCAAGCTGGCCTCGAACTCACAGAGATCCGCCTGCCTCTGCCTCCCGAGTGCTGGGATTAAAGGTGTGTCACACGACTGTCACATCACCTGTCTTACTTGCAAAGTAAAAATTGTTAAAATGTAAGGCTACCTTGGCAAAATACAGAAATACTTTGTACAGTAAGCTGGCTGACACAGGCTCAGGACAGCTGTGATCTCTGCCAGCTCCTTTCACAACTCTTGGGCTAACAAACTGCTAAGGAGAAAGAAGTACAGCAGCTTGTGCTAGAAGGGTCCACTCACCATAGAGCCTTTCAAGGTGTGCAGGCTGCTTTTTGTATTCTTCTTGTAGGTGATCTGCCTCTTCTAGAATACAGCGGTATTCTGGAATCAGGAAGTTCGTATTTCCTTCATGAACCTGCAATTCCTTATTTTTTTTTTTAAAAAAAGAGAAGCATCTTAATGATCAAATTGTATATTAAAGTATTATAACTAGAAAAGCCAGTGCTAACAATCATGCTCACGATCCCGATGCACGCACATTTTTTTTTTTAAACAAGCCACTCACATCAATAAACCATGGCTTTTTTCTTTATCACGATTCATTAGTGATGTTTTTAATTCTTTTTATTTTTTAAATATTTACTTATTATGCATACAATATTCTGTCTGTGTATATGTCTGCAGGCCAGAAGAGGGCACCAGACCTCATTACAGATGGTTGTGAGCCACTATGTGGTTGCCGGGAATTGAACTCAGGACCTTTGGAAGAGCAGGCAATGCTCTTAACCACTGAGCCATCTCTCCAGCCCCACATTCTTACCTTTAAGGCATCAATTAGCTGCACTTTCTTAGCCAGAAGCAACTGATACTCCAGCTTTGGGTGGATGAGCTTTAGAGTGTGCTTGACTGACACTTCGTTTATCTCTACAAGAAGCAGGCCAGGCAGGAAAGTCACTTTCATGAGAAACATCGCTATTATAACAACTGTAAAAACTGGACGAAGGAAGAATTTTCCTTTTTTACCATATGATATGTTGAGATTAATTTTCCTTTTTGTGGCTTCTTTAGAAAGCACATCTTTTAGGATGGATATTGTAGAAATGTTGTCAGATTTAAAAACTCCTTCTCCTTTCCTACAAAATCAATGTATTTTTACAAAGAAAAGTTATAGGAGCGAGTGGTTTTGTAAACACATATTTTTACCTAGAGTTTAGTTTAAATCTCACTTGACTTAAGATGAGCTGTGTATAACATTAACATGAAGCAGACTAAACATGTGTTCTATCCTTCACCACACCAAGGCAGCCTCTGAACTAAAACTAAAGATCCTGTTACACACAATCCTCCTTAGATGAGAATATTTAAGTACCCCATTTAAAACTGGTTTCTTTGTGGACATTAATATTGCCAACAACTAACCTCATATATAAAATGTATTTAGAATTGCTTATTTATACACATATATAAATACATAAATACATTTTTATTTAATGTATTCACACAAATAAACTATAGTATTACTATATGCTTTATCCTTAAAATAAATCTGGCATCCAACCTGGACTAGAGACACCTGTTGTTTTTAAGGCCTAGCATCCACTGCCACGACTTACAACCCCAGGACCCATAGTTTTCTTTAGGAAACTCTATGGAGAACACCTGTAATCCCAGGAATCAGAACATCCCCCCAAGGACAAGGGTAAATTAAAATGGTCCACACTGCACTTTTAGATATTTGGGACACAATGAAAATTTCAAATCTAAGCATCATGGAAATTAAATTCAAAGACATAGAAAACAGTTTCAACAACATCATAGCAGAAAGTTCTCCAAGTTAGAGGCAGTTAGGATGCCAAGCAGAAGAGAACTTCCCCTTGTCATTATAGTTAAACGACTAGATATTCAGAACCAAAAAACACACTGAAAATGTCGAGAAAGCATCATCAAATCACATATGAAGCAGGCTGAGCAATACAGCAGCCATGCTTTAAAAAGCTACAAAGTTACAACTTTCAAGTTTGGAAAAAGAATAACTGTTAGCCCAGACCACTACCTCCAGCAAAGCTACCAGACATAACTGATGGGGCAAGAAAAGTTTCCCATAATAAAAACAATTAGTGACCATTAAGCCAACTCATAGAAGATACTAAAAGAATTCTGACTGAAGAGAAATACAAACACATCCATGGGGCCACAAGGGAAGAATAAACCACTCTTGAGTAATAAATAATGGTTAAGTAGGAGAGAATAGGAAAACACCAAAATACTGCAAAATCAACAAAAGGACAGGCAGTAATACAAACTTTTTAGTTAAAAATCTAAATATTAGTGTTCTCAATTTCCCTTTCATTGGTCACTGACTAACAGAAGGGATTTAAGGGCAGGACCTCTCTACTGCCGTCTCTGAAGCGCACACCTTGCCATCAAGGACAGAGGCTGCTAGAGGTCAAAGGAAGGAAACCTGACGCCAAGCAAGCGAGATGCCAGCAAGCAGTGTCACCGTTCTGAAATCTGACAAAATGGACTTTAAAGCAAAACTAGTCAGAAAAGACAAAAATTAACTTCATATTGATTAAAGGAACAATCTGTCAAGAGGACATTACAATTCCAAACATACCCAAACGGAACATGGGTCCATTCTATGTCTAAAACAAATGCCAATAGCGGTCAAGTCACAGGTTAGCCCAGCACAATCACACAGGAGACTCCAATACCCCATTCTCATTGATGGCAAAAAATAAAGGCATCTTAAATGACATCATAGATTTAATGGGTTTAACAATCATCTAAAAACTGTAGGAAATTATATTTATAATTCAATATTTACTACAGATTTTATAGACATTTTACTGGGAAACATTAATCTTTACATACTCATCTTAATCCTATTTATTTAATAGCTTCTGTTGGACATTACCAATTTTTAATTACATTATTTTGAAATGATTCCTGTTTTAAAACAAATGAAAACTTTGGTGTTTTATATTGCCATTTATTAGCAAGGAATAAATCGGATTTACCTGTATACGCATTCGAGTTGTGTATCCAGAAAGGTATTCTGGAAGTAAAATGTCGCACATTCTCCTGCTGGAGGCTTTTCAGGAACTTCAGGCAGGCAGAACACCATCCAGGAGTGAATCTCAGCGAAGCTGAACTGGCCTGCTAGAGCCAGCGTGTTCATGGGCCTGCAAGTGAGCAGCAGAGGCGTGCACTTGTGTGTGGAGCCGTGGAAACACTATACGCATACATTTATAAGCAGAATTTCAAATACGGCGAAACACTTTATTTCACTAATTTTTAAATTTGTGCACAGGGGCTATGTAGCCAAGCATCTTACTACACACACCAGGCTAACCTCAAATGCACGTCGGTCTTGCCTGAGTCTCCAAGTGTGCGTTATCACTGTCAGCTTTAAATAAATACTTCTAAGAGAAGTCTGTTTAAAAAATATTTCTTTACTTAATGTACGTTGGGCTTTGCCTGGATGTACGTCTGTGTGACAGTGTCAGATCCCTGAAATGGAGTTACAGACAGTTGTGAACTGCCATGTGGGCACTGATCCCCTGAAATGGAGTTACAGACAGTTGTGAACTGCCATGTGGGTGTTGAGAATTGAACCCGGGTCCTGTGGGAGAGTAGGGAGTGCTCTTAATCTCTGAGCCATCTCTCCAGCCCCCTTAAAAAGAAGTTTTATGAAATTAATCTTACATATCAAACAATTGAACATTTTAATTTTACAGATAAATGTCTGAATGCTTGTCTATACCCATACTTGTTTTTGCTAGGTGTCTTATAGTGAGTAGCTTCTTTCTCATCATAACAGGCTTTATAAGCTAATTGGGGCTATTCAGGTAGATTTGCTTGTTTGGAAATTTATGTAGTATTTGTATTACATAGACTACAAAACACATATGAATCAACTCAAGGAAATAATCAACATATTGTAAACTTTAACATCTGGGCTTGAAGTAGGGCAGACACAGATTTGAGTAATAATAAAAATAAACCCATTATTATGTCAAAGTAATGTATGTTAATAAATTATTTTTTAAAAAAATAGAAAAAATATAAGCACCTGGCAAAATACATGTCACAAAGTATTAAATTACTGTTTATCTCTTTCCTTTTTCCTTTGCTTAATCCCATGTTATCTTGTCCCAAAAAAGCTATCGGCATTAAGATGCTTCTCTGGAATGGAGCCCAGAGAAGACACTGTGTGAAGATGTGAAGGAGAAGCCAGTATTGCTCTGGAGACCTCAACACGTTAGAGATGCCAGAGGCATGGGATTCTGTAGTGGAATTTCAATTGTATTTTAATAAATAAAGCCTGCCTGAAGATCTGAGAGTAAAACAGTCTCACTGGTCAGCCTTACAGACCAGGTTATGGTAACACAGACCTTCAATCCCAGTAACCACCATGACACGCACCTTTAATCTCATTAGCCACCCTAGTGGCCACAGAAATCGGGTGGTGCATGCCTTTAATCCCAGTGGTGCACATCTTTAATCACAGCCCTAGAGAGGAATATAAGACTACAAGATGGGGAGGAGGGGGACAGATCTCAGACACAACCTTCTTCTGAGATGAGGGTTAGCATTTCAGACTGAGGTCGAGGTAAGTGGCTGGCTGCTTTGCTTTTCAGATCTTCCCGTTGAACCCCAATTTCTCTCTCTGAGTTTTTATTAATCATGCTTCATTGGTTGAAGCTAAAGCTGCTAACAAGAAGTGCGTTGCAGTCAACAAAGCTGAAAGGGGTTGGAGGTCTGAAGAGCATTTGACATCAGACCTGGAGATACAGAGTCTGGAGTTTGTCCAGCTGGTTTTTGGTCTTGTTTTGATCCAGTATTTCCTCACTAAGCTCTTGTCCCTGAATTTAAGAATGGTAATGCATATCCTGGGCCATTATATGTTGGAAATACTGTGTTTTATTGTGATTTTTATAGGGTCTTACAGTTAGAGGAGACTGCATGAATTTCAGAAGAGACTTTGAACTTCTAAGCATTGTTGAGACCTGTGATAGACTATGGAGACTTTTGAAGTTGGACTGAATGCATTCAGGGGGGTCAGGGAGAGGAATGTGATGGTTCGAAAGAAAGTGGCCCCCAAAGGGACTGGTACTATTAGGAGGTGTGGCTTTGTTGGAGTAGGTGTTAAAGGAAGTGTGTCACTGTGGAAGCAGGTTTTGTGGTCTCTTATATGCTCAAGTCATACCCAGTGAGACAGACCACTTCCTGTTGCCTTTGGATCAAGATCTAGAGTTCTCCAGCACCATGTCTGCCTGCATACCACCATGTTCTCCACAATGATGATAATTGACTAAACCTCAATAAGCCACCACCTCAATTAAATGTTTTTCCTTTCTAAGAGATGCCATGGTCAGGGTGTCTCTTCACAACAAGAGAAACCTGAACTAAGACACTGGAGATATCAACCACACATCAGGGTAGGCGCCATGCTATGCAGAAATCTGTCAAGACAAACTAGGCTCCATGCTCATTTGGCTTTTTATTGTTGTTTAAGAGAGAGAGAGAGTATGTGAAATTGGGTGGACAGGGGGTTGGAGGAAGATTTGAGGGGTGTTGGTTGGGAGAGAGGAAAAATATGGCCAAAATAATATTGTATGAAATTCTCAAAGAATAAATAAAACATCTAAATAGGAAAAATGAAAATATTAAATTTTGCAAAAAATCTTTGTTTGCTTTTCGTTTGTTTGTTTTCCAGACAGGGGGTCTCTCTCTCTCTGTCTCTCTCTCTCTGTCTCTCTCTCTCTGTCTCTCTCCCTCTCTCTCTCTCTCTCTCTCTCTCTCTCTCTCTCTCTCTCTCTCTCTCTCTCTCTCTGCCTGCATCCCTGGCTCTCCTGCGGGTTCAGCAGGGAGAAACACTTCCTGTCAAAGCTGACAGCCCGAGTCCAATCCCTAAGACTCACATGGTGGAAGGAGGTGAGGACACCCACTTCCTAAAGAAACAGCACTCTCTCCCAGCTTACCTGTCGTGGTCAATAAAGTGAGTTCTTTGATGCAGTGATAGTGGTTTGATGTGGTACTGGCGAACCTGACAGGTTTTTGGTTGAATTCTCGGAGTCACATACGCCTGCAGTGTGCCATACTGGCCTTCAATTGAGCGAATCTGATAAAAGAAAAACTAGATGTCAGCTGCATAAATACATTTTCAGATGTTCACTTAGTATCAAATGCTTATGTCCAATCTCTCCTGGACTATCTGAGGGATACAAAACCTCTATCTATACTCTTCTGTCACAAGAGTATAGGAAAACTTTCAGTGATTTTGGCAGTCATTAACTAAATGAATCACCTTCTTTTAAATATGCTGAAATATTTACACATGAAATATAAGTATACTGAGTTTGCTTCAAAGTGACTTTAGGTGGCAGGTGACATAAGACAAGCATGCCACGTGCTGATTTTCACACCTGGGATTTCCATAACAGAAAGGCTGGCAAAGCCGGGCACAGTGGCACATATCTGTATCCCAGTAATTGACAAGGTTCAAGTTCAGCCCAGGTTACAAAGTGAGACCAGATCTCATCCCACCACCCTTCTTCCTGACAGACTGAAAGAAAGCTAGAAAAAATTTCCTGTTGGAGGCAACTTCAAGAGCAGTAATTTTAGAGACAGCTACAGACTGAGTCCTAACAACAGAAACAGCGGCCGGGACAAACTAAAACCCACCTGGTCATTTTGGAGGTGTTACTTCAAAATTATTCATTTCACAGAGAATTTCAATACAGAGAAATGACATCACATATAAGACTCACCAAAGGGAAAAATAGTTCAACATTTAGAAAGGTAATAAGGCCGGAGAGATGGCTTAAGAGCATGTATTGCTCTTCCAAAGGTCCCGAGTTCCCAGCCACCCACATTAGGGTGCTCACAACTGCCTCCCACTCTGCTCTAGGGCAGCTAATGTCTTCTTGCCTTTGTAAGCACTGAACTCACGTGTACACACACACACACACACACACACACACACGCGCACGCAAGTACACACGCATGGCTAAAACCCAAAACTTGTCAAAAATTGTTCTTGGGCATCAGAAAATAAGAATAAGATGGAAATAAAAGCAACTCCAACCACGTTACCTTGAGCTCCAGCCGGGTGGTATTTGCCTGGCATCGGTAAGTGGCAAGGAGAAAATTGTCGCTTGACTGGAAGAATTTAAAGATGAGAAACAACAAATACCATCAGCAATGCTGTTTGCTATTTACTTGAATACCTATCACTTTAAAAAAATAAAGGTTTAGGAGAAGCAAAGGAGATAGTGAGGAGGGAGCCGTACGCTGGGATCAAAGGTGTTCACCACCACACCCAGCAGATGGGTTGATTTTAGACACCCTCTCATACTAAGCATTTCTTTTTGTTAAGCGGGGGAAAAAATGTAAATCATTCGGTCATTGATCCTGATTTGCCACATGTTGTGATAAACATAAAGCACCTGCTCATATAGAAACCAATGCAGTTACTGCTCACTGTGGCCACACCTATAGTCCCAGCACCTGGGGGTGGAAGGAGCTCCAGGTCACCCTTGGTACTAGCAGCTACCTTGTCTCATCCCTCCCAATGAAACAACAAGAGGTATAAGTTTAAATATTTTTATTCTGAGTTTGCTCTAATAAAGTAACCTGTGTGGGGCCTGGGGATGACGCTCAGTTGGTGGAGTGCTTACCTGGCATGATCAGAGCCCAGGGCTCATACCCTGCACTTCCTAAGCCTGGGTGCTGGTTTATACCTGTGATCTCAACACTCTGGAGGACACAGGAAGGCCAGAAGTTCTAGGTCATGCCTGGTCACATAGCTACGCCAATCTAGGATACATGGCGCCCTGCCTTAAACAAAAAGCAATTAACCTGCTTTATTACATCACTGTGGAATTCTCTGACAAGTGGTAACTAACGTACACACCTTTAGTGTAAGCAGTCACACCTGTCTGCCGTAGCAATGGGGCAGTAGTGAGGCACGCCTTTAATCCCAGCCCCAGAGAGGAATATAAAATGGAGGAGGCAGCTCTCAGATAATCTCATTCTGAGCTTACTTTATGCTAATTTAAAACTTGTTTCTAGCCAGGTGGTGGTGGCACACACCTTTAATCCCAGCACTAGGGAGGCAGGCGGATCTCTGTGAGTTCCAGGAGAGCCAGTGCTACCTAGAGAAACCCTGTCTCAAAAGAAAAGAAGCTTGTTTCTAGGACTGTGGCTTCCTAAGAGAGAATACTTATCGTGGAGATTCTGCCCCAACAGTAGAGAACTAAAAAAAACAAAATTAGCCCCTCATACTTCACATAACTATCCACTGTAATAATAGTTCATTTGTATTTTAATAAATAAAGCTTGCCTGATGTTCAGAGAATAAAACAGCCGCACTGATCGGCCTTACAGACCAGGCAGTGGTAACGTACACACCTTTAGTGTAAGCAGTCACACCTGTCTGCCGTAGCAACGGGGCAGCAGTGAGGCACGCCTTTAATCCCAGCCCCAGAGAGGAATATAAAATGGAGGAGGCAGCTCTCAGATAATCTCATTCTGAGATTCCTGGAGGCAGGATCACCATTTCAGATTGAGGTAGAGGTAAGAGCCAGTGGCTGGCTGCTTTGCTTTTCTGACTATCAGGTTGAACCCCAGTATCTGTGACTGGGTTTTTATTAATCGTGCTACAATCCACTTTTTCTTAATCTGTTTTAGTTTTTTTTTTCTTGTTTTCCTTTGGTGGTTCTGGGGCTCATGTCCAGGACCTTACACCGGCTAGGCAAGCATCCTACCACTGAGCTACAGCCCCATCCCAATTACCCCCTTTAACAATATACACATAACTATCTACCACCACTCCCAGGCACCATCTCAGCTCTGGTCTGCTTTCTCTAGTGCCTCTAATCTGGGTTTCTCTTGTCCCTGAATTCTCTAAATTCTCTTCAGGAGTCACACCTTGCTCTGCAATGACTGCCGGCCTGCTAGTACTAATGGAAAGAAGAGGTACAGCAGGCACGTCCCCTAAACCTGGAATGATCTAAGTATGGGTACTTCGTGGAGAGTGAGGGCTCAAGGAAAGTCCACTGAATGATGGCTTCCTATAAACATCCAGGAAGCTCAGAGTGTACCAGAAAGAAGGGGAGAAACAGGTATGTACTACTGTAGGGAGGTGCAAAACTGTAGCTCTTTCAAGAAAAACGCTGAAGGACTTCTTTGGCAGAAGGACTGCTGGAGAGGAGAAGCAGCACCCACTAGGATTAGCTGGAGGTGTAGCTAAGAGCTGAAGCAAGAAAGGCTTTCTATGCACAATGAAGATCCAGACTTACATCCAGCAGGAAACGGGAACCTCTCAAAGGCTGTGAGAAAGGATTCAGTGGCTTCATGCTTTACAAAGACCTCTCTGGGGGCAGCTATAGGGCCAAGAGTTAGCAGAGGGAAGCAAGAAGAGCAGGTAAGAGCTCAGGGGAGCCTAGGACAGGACCCAGGAGTGTAGGGCGGGGCCTCAGGGTCAGGAGAGGGAAGGGCACAGGCGGGTTAGACCAGAAAAGCCAGTAAGGGAATGAGGGAAGCAGTAGTTCTCACAGACTTCACTCAAGACTCGAAGACTTTGTTTTAACTCACCTCTGTGTCACAGCTGCTAAAGCTCGCCACAGCAGAGTTCTTATCCACGTCAAGCAGATCTATTGGGACGTCACTCTAGAGCAAATACGTAAAAACAAAAAACAGGTTCAGAAGGAAATGTTTGCACGAAGGAGTTCTAGTTTGTAAGTCTTCAAATTTGAGAGTGCAAATGCTTTTAATGTACTCTTCTCCTGTGTTGTTTGAGACAGCTTTCACCACGTACCCTGCTGACCTAGAACTCTGCCCACAGACCAGGCTGGCCTTGAACTCACAGAGATCTCCCCCCCCCCCCCTCCACCTCTCCGTTGCTGGGATTAAAGGCGTGCTTCAGTCCTGGCTTCTTCATTTGTAAAAAAAAAAAAAAAAGGGGTCTCACCAGGGAGTCTAGCCTTAAAACCTAGGATCCTCCTAAGAATTCTGAGTGGGAGATTATAGGTGTGCAACACCATGCCCAACTACTGGTTTATATTTCTAGAAAGTAAATTTAATAAAGAATAAAATTTAAGTAATTATTCTTTAATATTTGGGTTATCAGAAATCATAGAACACTTTCTTATCTCTTTAAAGAATAATCTTCCTGTTTTTGTTTTTATTAGTGAAAAGAGGTTATCGCAGGCTTTAATCATGGGGTTATTCTGATTATATTAATTACATGTGTGTACATGAATATGTGCATGGAGATACACACACAGATGTCATCCTTGGTCATTTTCCACCTTAGCTTTTGAGACGGAGTCTCCACTAAATCAATTAGCTAGAGCAGCTGAGCAGAAAGCTCCAGGCACATACCTGTCTCTGCCTAGCGCTGGGATTACATAGACAGCCACCTATGGATCTGAACCCTAGTCCTCATGCCTGCACAGCCAGTGCTTCAGCAACCGAGCCATCTCCCGAGCTGACAGTCGGTTTTTATCAAGCCAAATTTCACCTGTTACACAAGCATATGATTTCAGCAGAGAAGTTTCTGAGAGAAAGCTGCTGCCGCCCTGTGGTGCCTGAGACTGGCGCTCCCACAGCGCTTCAGGGCGGAGCCTGTGAACTAGCACAATGGAAGAAGGCTTCCTCTATTAATTAATAATCTGATTCTTCACTGTATATTTTGAACAAATTGTCTTCTTCCATTTTGATACCATTCCATTTTTATGGGCTTTTCATCTAATAATCTTCCATCTATCCTTTTCTATTTCATGGCTATATCCTATTATTAACCAAAAAAAAAAAAAGTTGTACTCCTAAATTTCACCCCTTCAGATTATCTCCTTTGCCTCTGGTCTCCCTAGAATCTGCTGGGTTAATAAGGAAGTGGCCACCTTAGTATGTGGAGGAGCAGAGAGCACTTTTTACAAAGGATTAAATATTGGAGTCTTTCCTCTCTTTTTGAGGCAAGGTCTCACTCTACGTTTCAGGTTGGCTCAAAGTTGCAGCAGTCCTCCTGCCTCAGCCGTGAGAGTGCTGCAATTACAGCCCACGACCTGGCTCCTAACTTATACCTGAGTGTTCTAGGTGACGTTGAGATTCTCCCAGAGGGAGGCCAAAGAAGGAAATCCTGGTGTCCTTTCTATTTTTTCTGGAAACTGAAGTTTACACATTTTTGGTTATTGAGTATACAATAAATAAAAGATAAAACTCAAATAACGTATAAGTAAATTGACTACCTAGCAGAAGATAAGAATCTATAAACATTTAAAATTACTGTCTAGAATTAAAAATGCTTATTAACAAGTACACAAAACAAAAGCAAACACACAGAAACCAAGATCTGGCCTAAAACTAAGAAGCCAGGCATTCTGCTTACCTGTATTAAGACATTATCTATGGCAGTCTGCACCTCTAAGACAAGGCTGTAGCTGGCATCATCTTTATTCAGTGTAAACTTCTCATTTATACTAAATGAAGGAACTGTTGACTTTGCTTTGCTCGACTGAGAAGACTGTTGGTGGTTTTCTCTTTCCTGCAGTACCTTAAACTGCAGGTGCTCTAACTCACTCCTGCAGGAAGACACACACACTCCTATTACCCACAGACACCGGAGATCCCTACGGTGTGCACGAACAGGTAAGAGATTTCCATGTGAGAAGCTATGCTTAGCTGGTCTAGAGCAACCGTTTCACACCGATAGGAACATGTTTGCTTCTACGGCTGACCAAAGAATTCCACATCATTTATCACTGATCCCAAAACTAAAACATCTACTCAGTCCAAGGCAGTTACTACTGACAGCTGTCTTATAACTATGAATTACCAGCTCCAACACATGAACGCGGTGGCGCTGTATACACACACACAGAGGCTTCTCAGAAGAGAAGCCCACACAGTAGACTACACAGTAGACCCCATGAAGGACTAGCGTGTGCTCCAGCCAGCGTAAGTGTCTCTGTAAGTCAGTAGTGTAGACACACAAGAGGGAAGGTAGCAGAATATTAACATTTTGGAAGTAATAGGATGATTATGAACCAGTGACACCACTGGAGTGCTATCAAATGTTGGAGCAGATTATCTATGAGTGTGGTCAAGGAATGTTTCAGTTAAGGGAAGGGCAAATGCAAATGAAGTAACAGTACTGGGGCAATGTGAAGGTTAGCGAGCTCAAATATAGGTGAAAGGTCTGAGATGGAGATTTAATGGTATGTATAAATCAAGGAAATTATTAACTTATCCAAGAAATATTTACTAATCAATATTATTTACCCCAGTGTTCCATGTGCTGAATGAACAAAAGAACAGAAGTATGTAACACGGCTTCATATTCTATTGTGACACAGAGGGGGAGACTGGGTTAGGAAAGAAAGGTATTTGGGCTGGAGGTATTTGGCTCAGTTGTTAGATCACTGGCTGCCCTTTCAGCGGACTCGAGTTCAATTCCCAGCACCCACAATGGCAGCTCACAACTGTGACTCCAGTTCCAAAGAATCTAACACTCTCTTCTAGGTATTATACTGAGTATCTAACATAGCAGTCAGTCACTAACTCTACTTGGTATTTTTTAAGAAGTATCAGTGTGGTATACATGTGTGTACACATGTTCAAATCCATGTGGATGCACTAGTTTTGGGTGCATATACATGTGCGTGCATATGTGTATGGAGGCCAGAAGTTGGTGTAGGGCCTTCCTTGGTCACTCTCTACATTACTTATTGAGGCAGGGTTTCTCACTGAACCTAGATTTGTAAATTGCAGTTAACCTAGATAGCTAGATAATTAGTTAGTAAGCCCCAAGGGCATCTCTAACGAGTGTCCAGATTACAGGTATGTCACCACTCCCGCCCAACTCTTTATATGAGCACTGGGGATCTGAACTCTGGTCTTCAAGGTTTGCTGGCAAGTGCTTTATCTACTGAGCCATCTCACTATTTCCTTATCGCAGGAACTAGGATACCCTGGCTAAACCTGGCATATAAGCTTGTATAATGCTTTCCTAGAGCTCTTTATAAACAAGATCATGCAACTAGTACTTGTGGGATCTGTGGTCTTCAACTACCACCAAAAAAGATGAGCTCCCGCGTCCCTGAGAAGATCGCAAGGGCTACAACTTCCATTTCCTTATTGTATGTGGGCACGAGGTCACCTTTCCACAGGACATATCAAATTGAGCAAGGATGAGGCAATGTCAGCACTGGCGGGAGTCAGCTTTACTCAGGTCCAGCAAGAGAATGTTACTGAGCAGAAGGGTTCGCCGCAACAGTCATTGTCAGAGTTAGTGAAAATCTAGTCACTTCTGTTCGTCTATTTTTAATGCATTGGAAAACAGAGGCAAAACATTTTAACTACCTACACCTAAGCAAAAGAAAAATTGTAATTCTGGATCAGTAAGGTCAAGAGAGACTAAAGCACTAGATGGGTGTGGTGCGTGCAGCACAGTGGAGGCAGAAACAAAGGTCAGGAGTTCAAGGCCATCTCCAGCTACAGACTGAGTTAGAAAAACAGCCTGGGCTATGAGAGACCTTGTTCCACAAAACAAAAACCAAGAAGAATAATGCACAGGAAGGTAGATTTCAAACTTAAAATATTAATCAACACTTATTGCTAATTTTCTCAGGCCTATAAATGTCGAGATGTATCATGCTCACCAATAAAATAAAGCAATAGAACCTTTAGGTAACAGGAAGGGAGAAGTGCAAACTCTGATGAGATGGAAACAGCAAAAATGTTACCGTAAGGAAGCAATTTTATTCTGCATTTCCTGATTAAGTTTTAGCTCTTCTCCTGGCCCACTCTCCTTATGAGTGGGCTCCGTTGTCAGCCCTGTGATCCAGCCTGTAAAGGTAAGTCACAATCACGCTTAGTGCTGCATGCAAAAGCTGGCAGAACACACACACACACACACACACACACACACACACACACACGAAACCCCTAATTACACTCCCCTTTCCACCACCATCAACCTAACTTAGCCCCACAGTTTCTTAGAAAACAGAACAAAAAAAAATCAAACTAAAAAATATTCACACCATAAAGTATTTAAACATTTCATGACACTACTTTTTCCTTGAAGTGCTATAATCGTTCAATTATTAAAAACTTCAGTTTTCAAGTATAGTGTAAGTCAGTACATTATAGCAAATTCAAAAGTAGCTGAAAACCCAGAACTGGCCATTACTGATTATTGTCATGAGAGTCTGCACTTCAAGACTGTGATAAGATAGGTTACAGAATCTCTCTCTTTAAAATCACGTTCTTTATAAGAAATGCACTAGGCCAAAATACGGTCTAATTTTAGTAAATACCTCTCTTTAAAATCAAGGAATATAATTTAATATACTAGAGAAAGACAAAGCTGTCTTCAAAATATTATCCAATGTTAGATCCAAAACAGGGCCTTATATATTTGAGGCCATAAAACCACTGAGCTGTGTCCCCAGTCATTTTCCTTATTTTTAATATTATATTTATTTGTACAGGTGTGTGTGGGGGGTGAGGGGTAAACATACCAGGGCACAGAGTGAAAGGAGTCATACAATTAGCAAGAATTGCGCTCTCGCTCTCTCTCTCTCTCTCTCTCTCTCTCTCTCTCTCTCACACACACACACAAATGTAAAAAAAAAGTCAAAAAATAACTTTATTTGTGTAGATTTTTTTCATTGTTCTTCAACTGCCCACTATTACCTTACCTGAATATGTGGCCAGCACGATTTCATCATAACCATCTTTCCCTATACAGCCACCCTGGATGGATGTGACGCTTTCAGACAGTGTCTAAGATAAAAGTAAGAGCAACCACTTCATTAGTATGCAAACATTTCAAGGACATGTCAAAATAAGCACAAAGCCTCTCTTCCTATCTCCAGATGCTCAACACATGCTCAGTGTACAATCCATCCCGGGCAGACACTGAGACTGAGACAGATCCCAACGGATGCTAGACAGGTCCAGCATCTTCAAATACAGGAGAGAAGATTCAAAATAACCGGCATATCTGTATACCACTCAGTATCATCATCTAGAAAATGAAACTATTTCTAGAAGGTTTGATAAATTATATAAACAAAACAGCTAGTAAATTTAGTCTCTGAATTTCTTCAACTTTTTTTCTTTAATGGAAAAAAACTATGCTTTCGTGTATGTTTTTAAGTTAACTTCTAGAATTTTTATCATAACCTTAAGGACATTATAATATTTTGAAATAAAACCATGGCATTTAAAAATCATACCTAGTGAATCTAAATACCAGGAAAAATTTACAGTCACATTCATTGTCACCGAAAGTAAGAGACATCAGTTAGGATAACTGGATGAACCAGCAATATTACATTGTTACTTTTCTTCCTTAACTTTTATTGCTGTTTTAAAACTTTACTATTCATTATAATTGTATATACATACATATGTATATGTAATATGTGAGCATGCATGCTACAGTGTGCATGTGGAGGTCAGAAGAAACCCTGAGAACTCATTTCTTCCGTTCCCACCTCCCATGACTGTGGGGACTGAAATCAGTTTGCCGGGCTTGTGTGGCAAGCACCTTGACCCACTGAACCATCGCGCTGGCCCTTTTTCTTGTGAAACTCAAAAGAAATTTCTTTTGTGTGTGCATGATGTGTGTCAACTTTTATTTTTATTACACTTTCCCTACACAATTTCATTTTAAGGTTTATACTCATATACATTTGAGTATACTAAAATTAATGGAATTCCTTTAACATATATTTATTTATTTGTATGTGCATGGGGGTACAAGTACCCAAGAAAGCCTGAGGCCTCAGAACATCTTGGAGTAGAGTCACAGGCTGTAGTGAGCTATCAACATGGACGGTGGGAATAAAACTTGGGTCCTCCTCGAGAGCAGGGCATGCTATTAACAACTGAGCAATCTTTCAGTATGGAATTATTTTATTTATCTATAACCAAAAATTTACATTAAAATTACCTTTCCTACAGCCCATTGGCACCATTACTGGGCAAGACTCTGTGGTTAGACAGGCCCTAGGCCCTAGGGGAGAACCTGCTGCTGCTAAGTGGGACACAGCATCAAACTGACTCCTACTGACTTCTCTAGGCATCTCCCTCTCATTCCAGAAGCTTCTAGTTGTAGCAGGCGGTGATTAACCCAGAGACCCACGGCTGGCCCAGGTGCAGAGGACAAGAGATTGTGGAATCCTCACGCATAAACACACCCAGGCTCACAGGACATTTCAGAAGTGAGGATGATTGAAAGGAAGCATCTACTGGACACAGCAGGGCAGCAGCAGATAAGAACTCGTAGTGGTTGTGATAGTATGCACAAAACTATAGTGTGCCCAAGCCAGACCAAATCTTAGCATGGAGAGGGGACTGGGCACACAACCCCAGCCCCAGCCATGGAGCCATTGGCAGCTGTTAGCTGCTGGGAGAGGGAGAGACTGTTTTTCCTGGGAATGTAGTCTTTCGCTAATTCAACCAGGCTCCCCTGGAAGACCACACATTCGAGGATGTTTTGGGCAGCATAGCATGGTCTTGAGGGATTTACAACAACAAAAGGACAGGAATTTGGGAGGATAGAGAAAGGGGGTGGGTCTGGGAGGAGTTGGAGGGGAAGAATTGATCAAAACACGCAGTACAAAACTCTCAAAAAAAATCTCGGCTGGGTGGTGGTGGTGGCTCAGGCCTTTAATCCCAACCCTTAGGAGGCAGAGGCAGGCAGAGAAACCATGTCTCAAAAAACAAAACAAAACAAAAAAACCTTCTGTGATCATGAGGCTCCAGGGAGTAGAGATTTCCATACTGTAAGCACTGGGATTTTCTATCAGGATTAACAAGGGATTGGAGAGATGGTTCAGTGAGTAACAGTGAGCGCTGCTCTTGTGAAGGACCCAGGTTTGCTCAGGTGGCTCACAACTGCCTGTAACTACAGTTACAGGGGAGCCAAGCCTCTGACCTTCACGCTGGACTCACAGAGGCACACAGATACACACACACACCTTTTAAAAAATACTTTATATCCTTGGGGCTATAGATGGCCTACTGGTTAAGAGCACTGACTGCTCTTCCAGAGGACCTGGGTTCAATTCCAGCACCCACATGGCAGCTCACAACTGTCTAACTCCAGTTCCAGGGCATTAGACACCCTCACACTGACAAACATGTAGGGAAAACACTAATGCACATAAAAAAGAGATAAATTAAAAACCTTTATTTAATCCCAAATTATCCATTAGTTGCAAACTGAAACTACCTAGTGTAAGCTGTAGTCTTGTTTTTTTCATTTTTATTGATACAGGCTCCTAGATCGGCCCCTCTGTCATTAGGAAAAGAGAAGAAACAGCAGGGAGGTAGCGGGTGTTAGTGGCAGACACAAGCGAGCAAGCAAAGGCTCTGCTGCTCACTGAGGTATAGGACAGAAGGCAGAGAAGACCTGAGGTCTAGTGGAAAAGCTTCTCAGGACTGACACGAAAAAGCACATCATGAACCAATGCCATTATATACTTTGAAGCCTGAACTATTTCTTTGGCTTCTGTTTGATTGTTTTTTTTTTTTTTTTTTTTTTTTTTTTTTTCCCGAGACAGCGTTTCTGTGTGTAGCCATGGCTCTCCTGGAATGCACAGACCAGTCTACTCATATGTAGTTTTTGTTTTTATACATCAGAAAAATTAATAAAAATAAATAAAACAAAGTAGAAAAAAGATTCTATGTATGCCAGAATGTTTTTCTATATTGATGCTATACCTTTTAATTACATTTAAAATTTCTGAACTAAAATTCCTTTACCTGACATTTCTTTTTATCTCAGAAAGCTGGTCCTTGGTGTCCAGAAGTGAGACTTCACTACTCCTCTGTTTCAAGATAGTTCCTATGGAATCCTAACTATCTGACATTTGTGTCTAAGCTCTTATTACCTTAAAACAATCTCATCAATGAAAACCAAACATTTAAGTATTTCCCCTCTACTGTGTTATGATTCATAGAAACTAGAACACACCATTTAATACCTAAGAAATTAAAGTGATATTCAAGAGTGATCCTGAAAAGGAATTTATTATTCAGCTTAAAGGCTGCTCAAACCCAAGAACAGAGATTTTGATAATGGCAATATTTTTACAAGCATTTATTTATCTGTTTGCCCCGTGGGTTGAGCCTCGGGCCTGCCGCACACTGGGAAGGTGGTTACCACTAAGCAATATCCTGGTCCTTCCGAGTTTCTGCTTTGGGACAGAGTCTCACTAGTTTCTTACTCTTCAAGGCAGCCCTTGAATTTCTGATCCTCCTGCTTCAACCAGAGCTGCTGGGATTTAGAGACCTCACCACCAGGTCAGGGTAGAACAACGTTTTGTTTTAAAAAGGAATACTTTACTATGCTTGAATTTACTAAAATTCAAACTATCAACAATCTCTACACCAGTGGACAGATGGTAAGTATATGGTCTTGTCTTGCTTCGGGTTTACAGTATTAGGGATAGAACCAGAATGTCATACACAGTTGGCAAGGCCCCCAGCACTGACCTACAGCCCCAGCCCCCACACAAATCTTCCTAAACTAACTTACCTGATCAAATCGTAGCACAGGTTCGTTTGCATTCTCAAAACTGTACACTTCCACCATCCCGTCATCTCTCCCAATGAGTAGGTCTTTAACCCCGTCACCCATGATGTCAAAGCTGTCAACGCACAAGATACCTAGGAAAAAGGGGGAGGTATAAGTAATGAAAGGGATGGGTTAGAAAGCCAACAGATGCAGGAGAATATGGACATGTATTCATATGTTTTCATAACACATAGCTATGAAAATTTTATATAGTTAAGCTGGGTGGTGGTGGTGCATGCCTTTAATCCCAGCACTCGGGAGGCAGAGGCAGGTGGATCTCTGTGAGTTCAAGGCCAGCCTGGTCTACAGAGCTAGTTGCAGGGCAGGCACCAAAGCTACAGAGAAACCCTGTCTCGAAAAACCAAAAAAATAAAAAATAAAAAAAAAATAAAAATAAAAATTATGTAGTAACTCAGAACTGGGTAAAGAAAAAGAACAACTTTATACATAATTGAATGTTTTCTCTTTCCTGTCTACATTCATCCATTTTAAATACAATTTACACAGCAATGAACCTACACTTCCATCCTCTTTAGCTCTGGCTTCTCAGGAAGCCCCAGACTCTTGTGTCCAATTGGGCACCCTTCCTGTACTCATGGCATCTCAAACTTTTCGTGCCCCAAGCAAAGTTCTTTAATATTCTTCACTGCACTGCATCAGAACTGCTCTCTCCCCAGGCTTCCTCCATTCTCAGTAAATTACGCCTCTGATGCAGAGACTAAAGAATTCTAGGCTAGGGCTGGAGAGATGGCTCAGTGGTTAAGAACATTGCCTGCTCTTCCAAAGGTCCTGAGTTCAATTCCCAGCAACCACATGGTGGCTCACAACCATCTGTAATGAGATCTGGTGCCCTCTTCTGGCCTGAAGACATACACACAGACAGAATATTGTATACATAATAAATAAATAAATATTTAAAAAAAAAAGAATTCTAGGCTAAATGTCTGCTGTCGTTCTCACCCTTGATACCAAACCCTCCACCTCCACGTGCACACCAAGTGCCTCCCCCAGGACTTCCCACGGCACACTAATTAAAACCCACTCCTCAGAGGCCTCAGGGACCAGTCTGGTCACACTCTTGTCTTCAGCCACACTGGCCTTTCTATTGTCCCCCAGGGAATCTTGTCTCAAGAGCTTTGCAATTATCTTTTCCTCCTCTTAGAATATTCTTTCCTTTTCTAAAGCACGTTCATGGACACTGAGCCCGAGAGGAGCTGCGTGCATCGTGGCTCTACCATACACTACATCACTGCATTCTCTGCCGACACCAGGTGAAGAGACCACACACAGTCAGTCATTGTTCTTTGTTTCCCCTAGCAAGCAACTATCTGCCAAGGTACAAACAGATGAACAAACATCCTGTGCGTATAAGTAGCCATCTCGCTACCTACCACGTTGGGTATAAATTCTTGAAAACTTACAAACTCTTTAGAAAATAAAAATAGTTTCGGACCCACTACTATATTCTTTAAATCCCACCAAATGTCTCAGATCCCAGCTAAGTTTTATCCCAGGGCAATAATGGAGATTAACCTATATGTCTCTCCCAAACCACAAACAGCATTTCGTATTTTAAAAATTACATCTATAGTACAATAGATGCCATAAACAAATAGTTGGTAAGTCAGAGGTGTCTCTGTGAATCATAAGCCTGCTATATAATATAACCAAATAAATCAGAATAAATTGCATGCTCTGCTTTATTAAATAATTGTTAAAACTTCATAATCTGAACTATACTGAAAGTGTACCTCCGCGCTTTTTGCTATTTCGAAGTTCCCACTTGTGTATTGGCTTGGATGGGGTGATTTGAACAAGCCCAAGCTTTCCGTCCAATGTGCCAAACACAAGGTCTTCTCCGGAGTCACCTAGTTGAATCAAAGTGAGCATCTGAACACCACAGCTTAAACAGATTTTAATTCAAATATTACATAAAGTCCAAAAATTTCATTTGCGGAAATTCTTTAAAGGGAAAAATATCTGGCACATATGTATTAAAATACCCTACAATACCACCATTCATATGCATGTCAGAAAAGTAAACTAATAAAAATCAAGTAGAACAACATTTCACGTATGTCAGAAGGCTTGTTTATGTTGGCTCTGTACCTTTTAATTACATTTAGAATTTCTGAACTAAGATTCCTCTACCTGGCATTTCTTCTTTTCTAATAAAGTGGTCGTGAGGTGTCCAGAAGCAAGACTATCATTATTCCTCTGCTTCCAGGTAGTTCCTATGGAACCCTAACTATATGACATTCATGTCTAAGCTCTTATGACCTTAAGACAATCTCATCAATGAAAACCAGACATAAATATCCCCTCTACCGTGTTGTTATGACTCACAGAAACGAGAACAAAACAGTCACCATGTCATCACAGGTGAAGCACATTACCTACATCTAATCTCAAGGTGGCTGGAGAGATGGCTCAGAGGTTAAGAGCACTGCCTGCTCTTCCAAAGGTCCTGAGTTCAATTCCCAGCAACCACGTGGTGGTTCACAGCTATCTGTAATGAGATCTGGTGCCCTCTTGAGGAAGAGACCCGGTCAGTCATCCTCATCAACTTAGATCAAGAAACCCAATATGGACAAGTCCAACAGAACCACCATATATGGGCTGCCCGTGCCTGCTTCAGCATTGCCAGGGCATGCATTTCGTTCCTTCATTTCATTTCAAGATGAGGAAGTTCAACAATTCATTACTGAGCAGGTATGCAAGCCAAAGAAACACACTTGACTCTGCTACATTCTGCATACAACTTTCTGTCTTCACTTAAATCTTTGCACTCATAAGCTGCTGTGAATACGGAAATCGGGTTACCGCCATCTCCATTATGTAGGGCTAAGACAGTGGGTGGACCAGGAACTTCAATTTCGTACATCACATTGGATCCCTGAAGGAAAACAATTATAAAATTATAAAAGCTGAAACTGGAAAAAAAAACTCAAAAGAATATGGGAAATCATGGGAAGCATCAATATCTAAATCTATTAACTCATAAAACATTTAAAAAAGTACTTTAAGAAAGTAGGTTATTCAGAACCTGGAAACAACCTAGATGCCCTTCAATTGAAGAATGGATGAAGAAAGTATAGAATATATACATATTAGAGTACTACTCAGCAGTAAAAAACAAGGACTTCTTGAAGTTTGCAGGCAAATGGACGGAAATAGAAAACACCATCCTGAGTGAGGTAAGCCAGACCCAAAAAGAGGAACATGGGATGTACTCACTCATATTTGGTTTCTAGCCATAAATA